>NW_015176497.1:166279-167011 GCF_001447785.1 Gekko japonicus | reverse complement strand
GCCAATTGATTTGCACAGAGTCCACTGAAATACATTACAGCGTGAACAAGTTGCAATGAAGGTAGACTGCTCTGGGACTGGAGTGATAGCCCCCAGAGTGGCATGATGGCACCTGGGAGTAGCAAGAGTGTTCTGCGCCAGGCATGACAGCCCCCAGAGTGGAATGATGGTCCCTTGCAATAGAATCAGTGCTGTCGTTCTCAGTTCAGAACACTTCTGCTACTCCCAGGGACCATCATTCCACTATGGGTCCTGTGATTCCAGATCAGGAATTCTGGTATCTCTGCCCATATGTTTGCTAGTGAAAAGCTGATATATAGATGAGACGGCACAGTGCCACTTGGTGAAGCTCCAAGATTTGTACACAAAAAATACTGCAATTTTCTGACACATTGTACTTCTTGGAATTACCAAAACCTGAGATTACATTCCAAGACAATTTTAAATTTCAGATCTATGATCCAAGTCTGAAAAAATGATTTTTCTGTTTTAATGAAGTAGCCCATGCAATGTTCCCTCTAAGTTCCACAGTGTTGTGAGCAAAAATTGTACCTTGTGAGCGAAAAAAGCTAGTAGCATTAAAGTTGTGAGCGAGTCTACATTTGACTATTGCATAAATTATTTTAGAAGATTATTTCCATAACCTTGTAAAAATCTCAGAATTAATACTTTTAAACTATATATAAACAATATTTTATGAATAATTTAAATATTATAAGAGAAAACAATCAA
>NW_015176497.1:159642-165764 GCF_001447785.1 Gekko japonicus | reverse complement strand
AGACTTATCCCTGTGAAGCAGTCTTGTGTGATATAAGAGTTCTGAGTTAAATATTTGTGTGTGAAAGGAGAGACATTCAGTTCTGTGTTATAGGAGTTACAATTGAAAGCTGAGAGTCTAGGAAAAAGTACAGTGAAAAGTGTTACAAAGTTGCTTGAAACCTCCCTGTCAGTAAAGGAGAAGCTTGTGAGAGACACCAAGCATTCCCAGTACTGTTTACATTGTTTACCCTTGTATTTATGCTTTCTTTAAATAAATCCTATTTCCTTCAAGTATACCAGCTCAGTAAAGAATCCTTCCCAGGAACCACATAGTACCTCGAACGCCTAAAACCCTCGACATACCTACCCAGAAATAGAGAAAGCATAAAGGTTTGGAAATCCTTTTAAAATTTCCTGGTGGCAGCCGGATATATAGAGTAACAACAAAACAGAAAGAACATTTTAAAGTAAACCCAGACCTCCCCAGTTAAGGGGTTGTCACACTAGGTTTTTAAAAATTTCATAACTCAGCCTTAATCTAGGCTCACTGTGTAATCCTGACTAAGTCAATATAGCTTTTTCTAACCTACCTCTCAGGGTTCTTTTGAAATAATTATTTATTTACTGTATTTATATTCTCCCTTCCCAACAGGAAGTCAAAATGGGAAAGGGGCCCCAGTTATACTCTCTCACCCAGGGCCTACAAAGCCTGGAACTGGCCCTGAGATGGAGTATAAACAGCTATTTTTAAATAAAGTAATTGTACAAATAATTATACAATTGAACAAATTGTACAAGCAAGTACATTCAGCTGTACAAGTTAGTCACAGTTCCCACGTATAAACCATCTACACATTTGTGCTTACACAGACACAGCATGAGCCTTCCAAGCAAAGCTATTACACCATCATATACTAGAAAAATTACTGGAATTCCTTGCTGATTTCACAGCCCCTTAATTGCTGTGTGGAAACTGGCTAGTTTATAAACAGATTACTACACATAGCTTGATTGTGGAACAAAAGAGTTCCTTACATTAAATACAGAATATAATTTATTAGTGATCTTATAATAATAACTTTCTCCTTGTCTGTAATACCTGATTTGGATTCTGCATAAAAATTCATGTCCATACCTGGAGTCACACAGCAGCAGCAGGGAGCGATGCAAGGATGGAACATGTGGACACCATTCCTGTCTGCTTCTGTGTTGTTTGCTGTTTTTTTAATATATATTTTTTTAATTTTGCTTTTCTAAGATATAAATCTACAAGGTTGGGGAAGTGGATACAAGGGTCATTTATACATAAGTTTAAAATGGTTGATACTTCCCTAGTATCATATAGCAAAACGTGTATCTTAAAAATATAAAGTTATAAACCAAGCAATCTCCATCATAGTCTTCTGTAGTGTGTACATTATAGCTTTTAAAATTATATGTTAAAAGTAAACAACCAGCTATCAAAATTAATCTATTTATCTTATTTCTTTCTTCTAAGTTTCCTTTTATCAAAAAGCAATTTAGTTTTGATACGCTTAGGGGCAGCAGCCCCTAATTCTGCTTCAAAGCCCGACGATTCTGCCAAGCTCTTCGAGAAGATGTCAGATCTTTCCCAATCTTTATCTTCTTCGTCCTCTGCATCTTTGTTGTCTTCCACTTTCTCAGATGCCTCTGTTGCTTTCTGTTGTTGCTTTAAAATCTTTTCCGCTTTAAGCACAGGGTCGATCAGCTTCTTCACTATCTTCTCTGTTGTTGCTGTGTTTCCTTTGAGTTATTTTTGCAACGTGTCAAACTTGTCATTAAGGTAGATCATCTGGTCCAGCAGAGGGCGCAAAGCAGCAGCAATCATTTTAGGAAAGTCTATGGTTACTTCTGGTTTAATGGTCGGCGATAATGAGCTGGCAGTTCCTGTTGTTAGTTTCCCTTTGGCCGCCATTTTTTTCCGCTCACTGCGTCATTGTTTACATTAAGAAGAAAGTTTTCAAAAGTGTCTAAGAAGCTGGTATTTTATTGCTTTCTTGCTAGTCTGCTCCACGCTGCATTGAATTTTCACTTCCTTCAAGCCGCCCTCTCAGTCCCCGCTTTTTAAACTCAGCTTTATTGGGATCGGGTATTCCCCTCCCCCTCCGCTTGTTTCGGGCTTTGGGGCAGCTTTACTGCTGTTTAAGCGATTGCTTGTTGTGACATGGATCAACTCACATTTTGCTTGCGCTTCATCAGAAGGTAGGAAAGATAATTTTCTGTAGATCACTTGCGCGCTCTGCCTGGTGTGCGCCTTTTAGTGCCATCGCTGGCTCCGTGCCGTGAGAACCTATCAGGGCAAAGGAACCTCAAACCCTTGGCATGTGCCTCAGGCGAGGGACCTCACGTGCCCAGGCTACGAGGGTCGAGGGGGTCCAAGATCAACTCGGACCCCTCCCCATCGGCACGTTTTACAGGGTGCTCACATCAGAGCTTAGATGGAGCGCACTCGCTTGCAAGCCGCCAAAAAACGGAACCTGTGTTGTTTGCTATTGTTGTAGGCGGCAGTGTGTGTGTGTGTGTGTTAGGGTTGCCAGGTCTGGGTTGGAAAATACCTGGAGACTTTAGAGGTGGATCCAGGAGAGGGCGGAGTTTGGGGAGGGGAGGGGCCTCAGCATGGTACAATGTCATAGAGTCCACCCTTCAAAGCAGGCATTTTCTCCAGGTGAGCTGATCTCTGTCAGCTGGAGATCAGTTGTAAAAGTGGGAGATCCCCAGGCCCCACCTGGAGGCTGGCAACTCTAGTGTGTGTGTGTATATTTGGGCGTGTGTATGTTTTCATCCCTATGTGAAAGTAACTTTTGACTACTAAGGCTGAAAATGTAGAGAGTAGAAACAATTATAGATGAACAAAGTAATTTTAACTTGAAAAGGAGGGAAGTATAAAAATAAAGGAATATTTTATGCTAATGCTTGATTGTAGTTCTTAACTCACTGATTATTAGCATTCAAACCAAGTACAATTTGACAGCTTTAAGAAGATTGAAGGCGAAAGATCATTCTTCCCAGCATACTCTGCCAGCTGCTCTAAATTCTAACTATGATTCATAGCCTTTTTCAGAAAAGTCTGCTACTTGTGCCAGACTTATGGTTTTATAGGGTTAGCAAATGTTTCACATGAGACATTTAACAGTTTAGACTGAAGATCTTTGAAAGGAAAATGATGGAACTATAAAATCTGTAACAAACTTATTTATTTTCTGATTTTGCTAGTTTTATTGAACTTTCCATTTAAGCTAACTTTTAAAATCTTCAATAGCTGGATCCACAAAGTAATAAAATAAACATTATTGGTAAATCTTGTGATCTGGCAAAAGTAAGGACCATGACCCTGAAGCCTCCCTTAGTTATATTAACAATTCTGGATTTCAGTAGCATTCAGAAAGGCACTTAGAAATCACAAAGGTGACCAAGAGTACTTTTCATAAAATTTAGTTATTTTTATAATGTTGAGTGAAGAGAGTTATAGTGAGCTTTATTTGGCCTGCACTTGATCACTGGGGAGATCTGGATTCAATTTTCTTTGTAGTCATGAAGCTTGCTGGGTAACTGTGGCCTAGTCACACTCTCTCTCAGCTTAATCTAATTTATGTTGTGAGGATAAAATGAAGGAGAAGAAAACTGGGGCCCCGGTCACACAGAGAATTTGCCACGCGAAAGACACAAATGTTGGGCGGATTTTCAGGGTGCGATCACACAGCAACATCCATGGCCAACCTGTGGCATCCCGCTGAAGATGCGGAGTTAAAAAGTACCAAGGAAAGTGCACTAGTATCCAAAAAATGCACGGCACAGGCAGGCGTCTGATCGCGGGAGCGCTAGTATCCCATGGCATCCAGCGCCCATCCACGTCCCGTCGCAAACTGGATGTTTTTCGTAAGCGCATGTGCACAAACATGAAACTGAAAGCAGTGCTACTCCGCAGAACTGCGCATGTGCACAAATGCAAAACGCTTGTGTGATTGCGCTGCGCTGCTTCTTTGCCATGCTGCAGCATTGCCGTATGATCGCCAGCTAACAGCCTAAGCACGGAGACTCCGAGGAACATGTGATCGGGCTAACGCACTTTATTTTGCTCTGGGGCGAACAGCCACGCCTCCCCCCCCCCACGTTATCTGGCCTGTGTGACCGGGGCCTATGTAGGTCAAGTGAGCTACTCGGAGGTGAATCAGGGTACAAATGTAACAGACAGATAAAATCACATTGGAGGTGCTTCAGCTGGCTTAGGACATGTTGTTTTGTCTCTTATCCAGCGATACCTTTTTATCGTCTACACTCTGACATCTGTACTAACTCCATGTTTCCTTCCAGGTATAATTCAAGATCTTAGTTTTGATATCTAAAATATGAAACTACTGGGATCCAACCTCCAAACGTCTATCTTCTTGCCAACACAACATGTAATAACAAGCTGGTTGGCCCCTGCACAAATAATGAAAGCCACACAACAAGGCTGCTCACAGACAAGGTAGGGGTGTCTACCAACAGGCGGCTTCCCAGGTTTGCATAAAAATACAATTGTGTAAATTAACTAAAAGAGAATTTCCCAAAGCCTGATGAGTACTGCATATGCCCCAGAGAGGGTAGAATTTTGACAGCAGCTGAGTGTCACTTAAAGAGAAAAGAAAAAGTCAACTTGCTAAAGTCTCTGATAAAACAATCCGAAGCAGGTCCAATCAGAAGCAAGCCTCGTTTTAGACAATGGGGCCTACTCCCAGGAAATTATTTAGGATTGCAGCCTGAGGTTTTAAGGAATCCTGGAGGGGGAGATGTTGTCCAGTTAGCTAAAGCGCCTGAATTATTTTCCCCAGCACAGTTCCTCACAGGCCCCCATTTTGTCATGCTCTTCATTAGTCTTCATACTGTGTGAAGTTCAAAGCATAACGTCACACAGTGATATGTTCTTAGTTGCTTCTTCTAATCAAGAATTCCATTCCCCTGGAGATTTACCTAAAGCTGTGCAATTTCAGCAGCATTATAAAAGCTTTCTTTCTGTGTTGGCTTTTCACAGTTGGGGTTAAGCTTCCCAAGAGTGATCAAAGGCAGCCCCACATAAAGCATCTTATAGCAGTCTAGACATAAAAGCCTGAAAGAGGGAGTTCCGATGACTTAAGTATTTAATTTTAAATAGACATTTTATGTATACGTATCCAGCTTATTGTTGCCTATCCTGAGCCTTTGGGATAAAACAGGGTAGAAAGTACTGTCTAAAACAAATAAATAAAATATGAAGTAAATCCTTTTGACTGGTCTGTCTTTACTTTCCCAGAACCTTTCCTCTTCCCTAACGATTCTAGTAAAAAATTAATTCTGGCATTGATCATCAGTTTTATAGCATCATAAATACACATAATGCTTTACTCAATTAAAAGATAAAACTCCTGCCTTAATGTGCTGACTCCAAATGGATCTAATCTCATAGTCTTTACATACATAGGGAGGACTTTCTCATCTTCTGTAATGGCTGGTGATAGATTTTCCCCATCACTATCAATGATTTATCTGTTTTTGTGTACATTTAAAATTTCTGTCTCACATTGCTTGGATCCAGTAATGCAGCTTACTAGCATCAAAATATTATACTACCATAAAAAACCTCTAAAATGGTACATCATATTAAAATTCATATTTAAAACCTGTAAAGGCAGGAGCAGTCCAAAAGAGGTCTAAGAAGTAAGTCTCATGTTGTTCACTGAGGCTTATTCCCAGGAAAGTGCCCTTAGGATTGCCGCCATAGTGTCCTGCACTAATTAGTTTAATATTTTATCAAGGATAATGGTCGCCTCAGTAGGGATATCCATGTGCTTCAAAAATGTGCTCTTTCACTTCTTTCCCATTTATTTTACTTATTTAAAACATTTATATGCCACCTACTGATCATAGACATTCCAGGATGGCCCAAACACACCAAAGCAATACTTGTAGACAGGGGTCATTTCGTAGAAAAAGAGGTGCAGGAGCTCATTAGCATAACTTATTTGCATATGCCACACCTCCTGACATCACCGGAAGTGTGTCAGAAGGCAACACCCACCGCTCAGGCTCCACTGGACTGTTTTGGATTGCTACGGTAGCTATTTGGGGGGGGGGGTGTGCAGAGATCTGTTCCCAGAGGAGGGA
>NW_015176497.1:149447-159514 GCF_001447785.1 Gekko japonicus | reverse complement strand
TGGACTGTTTTGGACCGGGGGGCGGGGGGGCTCTGCAACTTACCTGGCTGCTTCTTGCTCTGACTGAGGGCTGCTGGGAGCAGGGGGTGGGGCTTGTTGCATGTGACCGCCCCCTGGGCTCTTTACTGCCGGAGCTCTGCTCCTGTGCGCTCCTGCAGGAAATGACCCCTGCTTGTAGACAAGCATCTCAGAAACTCTAAAACAGTCTAGACCATTTACTACCACATCCTTCTTGAAGAATGTTCCTGTGGTGATACCAAAAGCCTTGGTACTGACCATGAGACCAACGGGCCCCCATTGCATAATATTACAAATCAGATTTGAGTAAAAATTCAGGGGCTTAAAATGTGTCGTGGTAGGAAGCATATGTGCACAGTATGACCAATCAGGATGTTTCTGGTTTGAATCTAGTCTCTGCCATAAACTTACTAAGGGGTCTGAAGCAAGTCACTCTATAGCTCAGCTACGGTTCTCACCCCATCCACTCCATCTGTATTATGGTGATATTGTGATATATCTTACAGAGTTATGACAAAATTATTTACATGAAACACTTTGAATGCTAGAAAGTAAAATTATTGTCTGTAATTGGAATTCACGTGGTGGTCCCAAGCTCTGCAGAATTTAACAGAGCTTGAACTAGCAAAAGATTTTGAGGATCAGCATGAAAACGTCTACATTTTACTATATGTTTAATCATTTAAAAAATTGTGTTTACATTCCAGCTTGATGACATTCTTCAAAGAGCCTAAGAAATGGCAAAAGGAAGCTGTGCTCCTAAGCAGAAGTAAAACTTTATTGAAAACTGGCATGAACTGCTATCACAAATGTGTTTAGGACTGAAGCCATAGCTGTTACATCACCATCTGGCTACAATAGCTTTTTCCAGAACAGTCTTGAGGCACATTGGCAACAGTTTCAGGAGAAACAGCATAGCTCTTCTCCCCTTGCTGAACTGGTTTCCTGGACAGAGACTTTAGGGTTTCCAACAGACCTGGAGGGAAAAAAATAGAGTTTCCAACAGACCTGAAGGTAAAGACATGGAAATAGGCAGGTGAAACTTCTCATGTCAGGAAGGTAAGCAACATCACCTGGTAATAAATAACAATCCTATTAAGCCTCTTTTAAAGGGGCAAAGGGATAGAATGTTTTTATTTCTCTCAGCAACTGGCAACCCTAATAAACTTGTAGTTAATATAATTCATTAAATGACCTTGATCATGACATGTTTCTTTGGGTGTTAAACCTGATTAACATAAAGCGCCACCCACCCACCCCAAGTAACTATGGGGCCATGGGCATGAGGGTAAGTGCTTAAGTTGGTAATGCTGCAGAAACATGTCACTTGCATTGTGGCTCAGAAACAAAACAAAACAAACAAAAAAGGACATGTAATTCCTTAGGAACCCTGACCTGGATAGCCCAGGCTAGCCCAGTCTCGGAAGCTGAGCAGGGTCGGCCCTGGTTAGTAGTTGGATGGGAGACCACCAGATAAGTCCAGGGTCGCTGCAACACAGAGGAGAGCAACAGCAAACCACCTTGGACTGTCTCTTGCCTTGAAAACCCTACAGGGTCACCGTAAGTCAGCTGTGACTTGATGGCAAAAAAAAAAAAATCCTAAGGAAGATGTGCCTGTTTCCATACATGATAACTTGTTTACCACCAATGAGATATGGTTTTCAGGTTTGGGGGTAAGTTTGGATGCACAGTCTGGGAATGAGCACAGAAATAGGAAGCTGGTCACGTTTCTTCTTGTTTCAGAATTCAAAGATGAGCCATAAATTGCTGACCAATCATGTAGTGGTACTTCTAGCCTATGCTGTTACCATTTAGGGTAGTTAGTTGCGTATGATACCCATCAAAATCTGAGCTGATATTATTGTATATCAGCCCTTACTATACATCTTTATATTGCGACACATTCAAATAGAAAATCAATTTGAATTAAAATTACTAACTTGACCATACCCTATTACAGCTTCAAAGAAAACATCATGCAAAATCCTTTTGGGTGGTAGTTCTTAGAGTGCATTTTTGTGGTGAGTATTATTAATGACATAAGCCCAGAAAAACAGAGTGTTGAGTATCATATTCATATTAGGAAATAATTATCATTTTGTGCATGAAGATAATATCATCACTTATTAAACAAGCTTTGCTGAATAAAATAATGTTGGGATTAGTGTTCCCTCTAAATTGAGTTAGTGTGAGCTAGCTCATAGTTTTTTAGTCTCCGGCTCACGCATTTTTTTCTTAGCTCCGGAAGGATGGCTCCAGAGCAAACTAATTTATGCAGTAGCCAAATCACTTACTCACAACTTTAATGCCAGTAGCTCACAAAGTAGAATTTTTGCTCACAAGACTCCACAGCTTAGAGGGAGCATTGATTGGGATTGGAATAATGTGGTTCTCATTTTCCTTGAGCCCTACATACGGCTAGATAGATGTTAATGCTCAAGAACAGTTATAAAAATAACTCTTCCCAGGCAAGCCAGCCCAATGCACTATCGCTTGCAAGCAGGGCTTTTTTTGTAGAAAAAGCCCAGCAGGAACTCATTAGCATAATAGGCTACACCCAACAGCAGAAACACATTAGCATATTAAGCCACCCCCCTGACATCACAGCTCATTAGCATATTAGGCCACACCCCCATGTTACCACACTCACCTTTTGCTTCTTATTTTGTTTACTTTGTTTGTTGTCAAAACTCTGGGCTTTTTTTGTAGCAGGAACTTCTTTGCATGTTAGGCCACACACCCCTAATGTAGCCAATCCTATTGAGTTTCTGCTGTTGGGTGTGGCCTATTATTCTGATGAGTTCCTGCTGGGCGTGGCCAACTCAGGAGCCAGTCAGAACTCCGTTCCTGTGCGTTCCTGCCCCAAAATAGCCCTGCTTGCAAGGTAATACATCTGGGCATAGCCCACACGCTAGTCCAACAATACTTTTTCTTATGTAGGAGATCTTTTAAACATTGCAGGTACATCAGCCTTTTGACTAGTCATGGCTCTAACGTGACGCCCCTTGAACCCTAGCAGCATTAGATTTCTTACTAAAATGCTAATCGATATAGCACATAATTTTTCTAAATTGTGCACAGTCTCTTGAACAGCATCAATATGACACAATGTGAAAAGTCAGCACTGTTGTGAGACTTTGGACTCACAAGGGTATCAGAGTAATTTATACTACTTGGAATTAATGCCTGCATATGGCTCTCTAGCAAGGACTCAGAATAAAAGCCAGGGAACAGACAGATGAGAAGTTGATTGTGAGTCATCCCCTTACAGAGAGAGCCTGGAAGAGATGAAATAGATGGAAAGGATTTGGGTACTTTTAAAAAAATTAACAAATTTGTTTTCCTTTCTTTCCTATATGTTGCCTTCCACATTTCTTTCAATATTTATTTTACATTATAAGCAATGGCATCCAGCATTCTGCTAATATAACTTAGTTGTTATTCCTAGTGTGATTCCTTATTATGCTTTTGGGTTCAAGATGACACATTATCTGTGATTTTAAAAATTCTCTTGTACTCCAAACCCTTAGCAAACAGGTGTCAGCCCGAACTTGTTCATACCAGTGTTTACTATACTAGTAGCTCCACCCATAGCTTTTAATCTTGTTCTACTTGGAACTGAATTGTGGAAAACTACTCCATAGGTATAGGCAATGGCTATCTTGGTGATGGTTATATAATTCTGTTCTGTCCCAAATAGTTCAGGCATGAAGAGAGGCAGATTAACAAAGCCCATTACCATTCATAAACTTTGTGGCTTGAGAACCTCTTTTAAGAACCAGGCCAAGAGGCTTTTACAAACTCCATTGTAAGGGGGTGAAGTACTCAATGGCTTGAAGAACAAAATCTATTTTTTGCTCAAAATAAACAGCTGGTGATTATTTGGGCCATGGATAAATGGAGCACCAGACTACATATTATGTTGGGGATTCATGATTGGTTGAGAAACCAGATGTAGATGAGGCTGGGTTGGACTCTTCTGCCTGGGATGTTTTTTTGATTGAACCTGCCTATGGAATACTATTACACGTTGTAGGGGGGGGGCAAAGAGAGGGTATGTGTCTTTTTCTTCTACTTGGGCTAATAGCTCCCTGGAGGGACTATTTTTGGTGCCATCCCTGCAGGTGCTTTTAAAAAAAATTACAGATCCCTAATCTAATGTGGCATTTGTACCTGACAAATTATCTCTGAATAAGAGCTTGTCTTTTGAATTAATACTCACCACTGCAGTAGTTACAGATTATGAATAATCACAAGCCACAGTGCTAGTTATGGAAAACACTGGAATTCAGCATGCAAATTGAACCCACAGCCAGAAACCTTAGCCAGAAATCAAAATGTGATTGTTGATGGATTGTCAAGAAGAGATGGGAACTGCTTGATTTGTGTTTTTCTACAGCAGACAGCTGCATTTTAAGCAACCTAGTTGCAAACTAATGGCCCCGGTCACATGGGCCAGATAACGCGGGGGTGAGGCGTGGCTGTTTGTCCCGGAGCAAAGTAAAGCGCGGCAGCCCAATCACACATCCCGTGGAGTTCCCATGGTACGCCGTTAGGTGCCAATCACACGGCTATCCTGAAGCACGGCAAAGAAGCGGCGCGGCACGATCACAGTGGCAATCACTAGGCGCCGCTTCTGTGGCAAATGAGAATTTTTTTCTTACCGACATTTGTGCATGCGCATGATTGAGCAAGTGCATCCTGTGGAGACTTTAAAAAAAAAATCCAGTTTGTGATGGGACATGGATGGGTGCCGGATGCCACGGGATTCGAGCGGAAATGCAATCAGACGCCCGTCCTTGCCTTGCGTTTTCCGGAAACTAGTACATTGTATGCGGTAGTTTTTTACTTCGCATCTTTGGCGGGAAGCCACGGGTGAACTATGCTTCCCAGATGTTGCGGTGTGATCGCACACCGAAAATCCACCTATCATCCGTGTCTTTAGCGCAGCAACTTCTCCATGTGAAGGGGACCAATGTATGGAAAACTTATAACAGTGTTTCTTCTTTTAGCCATCCAGCTGTCACAAATTATTATTGCATGAGTAGACAGGCTAATGAAAAATTTTGGCTTAGGTGTAGGATTTCCAACAATTCTAGAGTAAAATTAAGGTTTTTAACGTCTCCATGTGGTGGCTGGAGACTTTCCAAATTTACAACTGATCTCCGGGCTATAATTTCCCCTGGACTGCTTTGGAAGGTGGCCTCTATGACATTATACCCCACTGAGGTCCCTCCCTTCCCCAAACCCTTGCCTTCTCTAGGCTCTGCCCCCAAAAGCTCTAGGAATTTACCAAACCAGAGCTGGCTACCCTAAGCACAATGCCCTATTGCTTAAAAAGAGGCTCAATGAGCGGAAATGGGCAGCTGAGGTTTTTCACTGCACCGAGGAAACCAACATCTCCTGGTAAATAATATCCCAGTAAATAATATCCCATTAAACCTCCATTAAAGGGACAGAACTTTTTTCTCTGTGTAGTTGGCAACCCTACAAAGTGCTGACAAATGCAATGTCTTTCATGGTCTTGGTCCTTCATATCTGGAGGACTATCTTTCTCCCTATGCTCATCTCAGCAGGGCCTCTTGCAGATGCCAGCCTGCAAACGGGCACGATCAACAACTGCCCATGCTCATGCATTCTCTGTTGTGGCCCCACTTTAGGGAATGGCCTGCATGATGAGGTTAGAAAGGCTCCCACTCTTGTTGCTATCTGTAAACAAAACAAAACAAAATTATTCAAGAAGGCTTTTTTGTACAGGTAAAAGGACTGTACTGTAATGAAATGGTTCAGAAAGTTGTATTGGCAAAGGGAAGGGGACTGTGGCCTGTACTGCAGTACTGCTGCCTATTAGGGTTGCCAGACTCCCTGCGGGAGGCGGGGGTCCCCTGCTGCCAGGCCCTGCCCCCCAGCCACCAATCAGCTGGCTGGTGGGGGGACACTTACCAGTAAAAAGAAGAAGGCCTAGGCCATGTTACTGGTGTCGCACAGGAAGTGATGTCATCATGCCAATTTCTGGGTGATGGTCTGGTATTTGGGCACAAACTCTATGGAAAAACCAGTTTTACCATAGAGTTTTTGCCTAAATACCAGACCATCACCCAGAATCACTGGTGTGATGATGCCACTTCCTGTGCAATGTCAGCAACTTGGTCTGGGCCTTTCTCTTTCTCCCCCCCCCCCCAATCCACTGCTGGTTGCCAGGACAGACCTGGCAACCCTACTGCCTATCACTATCATTATGCTCTGACTGTATTGTTTCTACACCATGTAATATGTTGTGTTTAAAGGTTTCTGCTTTGTTTCAGGTTTGTTTCAGCTGTGTTTTTAGATTTCTGCTTGTGTACAGATTTCTGCAGTTCAAACCCCATTGTATTGTTCACTGGATGTGATTTGACTTGCATTATGTAACCTTGGAAGCTAAGCAGGGTCAGCCTTGGCTAGTATTTGGAAGGGCGGCCTTCATGGAATACCAGGACTGTGATGCGGAGGCAGGCAATGGCAAACCACCTCTGAAACGTCTCTTCCCTTAAAAACAAATCTAGCTTACCACCTAGTGGTGCATAACGCTAAAAGAGCTAGAACAATTGGCTTCCTGACAATCTTAGGATCTCCTGGCTATTCTACACACAGTGCCATACATCATCATCATTATCATGATCTTGAGTCTCAGTGAGAAAAGCAGAATATAAATAATGTAAATTAAATAAAATGTCAACAAACAAAACGGGGCAGGGGGAGAGATGGCAACTATACTTGGCCACCTTTTCTGGATTGGCTTGATTGCTTGGATGGGGAACCAACCTGGCATTCTGAGCAAAACTGTCTGGTATGCTGCTGTTCAGCATGTTTGCTGCAGTGTTCAAAACAATTCCTCAAAAGAATTTGGATAAAAGAGCTTATGGGGCATCTTGAAGGCTATAGATGCGGGCTCTGGCTTATCTGTTTTAATCATGTGTTTATGATTATGTTTGTATAGTATTTATTGTTATCTACATGAGGTCTCTGCTGTCCTAAGAGACCCACTTGTGAGGAGGTATAACCACAATAACAACCACATGGAAACTTAAGATGTCACTTTGATTGCATTTTAGCAACACTGAGACCACTATGTCATGGTACTGCGTGATGTGTGAATGCTCCCTTTTACATACAGGGTTCAGGCATCTGACTTAAAGGGAAAAATCAAAAGTTTATTAATTTATTCCAGTTCAATGTGAACGCCTTGCTTTCCCAACCAATAATCACTCAATGTTTTAGTTAAAAGCTATTAAGTAAGCTAACTAAACAGAAGAAAATAATGAATAATACGTGGATCACATTGGCATATGTTAAAGCTATTATAGTTAGATGAGAATGCATGACATTATGTCTAAATTCTATCTAAATTAAATCTAATGAATCAAAGTTCTAAGTCTCTTACCAAAAGCATATTGCAAGACAGGCACCTTCACTGAATCCAGATTTGAGAGGTTCATATGTCACGATGCACTGAGAGCTTATATACAGTGGGGGGGGATGTTTCCACCTCCATTGTTAATTTCATGATGTTCCTCTGAGCATACAAGAAGAAGAAGAGAAGAAGAGAAGAGATTGGATTTATACCCCGCCCTTCACTCGAAGTCTCAGAGCGGCTTACAAACTCCTTTCCCTTCCCCTCCCCACAACAGACACCCTGTGAGGTGGGTGGGGCTAAGAGAACTCTGACACAAACTGCTCTTTTTCAAGGACAGCTGTGCGAGAGCTTGTGACTGACCCAAGGTCACATCAGCAGGTGCAAGTGGAGGAGTGGGGAATCAAACCCGGTTCTCCCAGATTAGAGTCCGCACACTTAACCACTACACCAAACTGGCTCTCAATACTTTTAAGTGAAACCCTGAAGGCTAAATAGTGATTGTTAATTGCAGTGTCAGTGTTCTGTAGTTATTAATGAGAAGCTATCAGATATGGATCATGCTTGGTAAAGAAACTTCTCTAGAATGCTAACTGTGCATTGGAACAATGAGAATGGGGGGAAATGCCTCTTTGGAGTTATCACAGGAAGTCATAAGCAAATTCAGTGAGCCACCACTAATTCAAGCTAACTTATGGTAACTAATGAAGCAAGGTCTATAAAAATACATTTATTCTACATACCATGGATATTTAAATTAAAATTCCACAAGAAGTCCTAACTGTGTTGGAAGAAAGGCAGAGGTATATTTCTATCATAAATAAATAAAAAGTATTGTGCTTTTATTCCCCATTTTCATAGCATCTTACACTTTTGGACATTGTACAGTCAGAATCCAAAGAAACACTTTAAAATTTGTCCCTTTGCCTTCTTGAATCTAATCTGTGTAGGTTAATGCTCCAGTTATATGGGTATTAGCAGCAAGTCCCACTGAGTTCAATGATATGTACTCCCAAGTAACTGTGTATGGGACTGGAACTTTCATCTTTCTGTTACTATAGTAACTAAACCATCTATAGATAAGCTGAGAAAACAAGTACTGTAGTTAATTGTATCATCACTCAGGCTGACGGTAATGGCAGAATTGCTTTATGGACTAATTAATACTTTCAGTAGGTCTTCTTACTTCATCATTGCTGATGTGACCTGAGCCATGTAATTAAAATAGTTGAAGATATTGGTTTACATATAAGATGATGTGCTTTTCATGTTGAACGTATATTTTATGGCTTTCCAAAAAAGAAATGAAAAATATTCAGATGCAGATTAAAATCATTGCTTTGTATTTCCTTTCTCTTCCCTCTTAAAACATTGCTGCAATAAAATCAGTAAAATAAAAATAGACTAGTACATTAGTATATAAAAAGAATCAGTGACTAACAGAGCATTGTCATTGAGTCTGATCTCAGTTGTCGGGTACCACAATGCTTTTTTAAAAAATTGCTAAGCAAATTAGACTTTCATAATGAATCTCCATCCTTTATTATGGTGACTCCACTCATGTTATAATTACAGTTAAAGTCTGTCATTTTATGGCTGAAAAGCACAAGGGTCACAGTTTCTACTGCTTCCATGTTTCCTTTTCCCACCAGCTGTTTTCCGTATCACTGGTTCCTCCCTTTCTCCCCTCTACTCCACCCCCTATATCATATACTGAAGCCCTACAAATTCTGCTGTCCCTGCTAGCCACCAATTCCTTTTTTTTTGAAGCCCCCCAAAGGGAGGATTTTTTTTTTTTATCAACTACAAAAACTAATACAGAAAAACAGGGAGGGAACTACATATATGGGATAAAGAAAAGAAACCCACATCTAACTAAAACCCCAAGAAAGAAGATCTTCATTAGCTAAGTTACATTTAACCTTCTTCTCTATTTAGCATTGAACACACTTTTCTTCCAGCTTTTCCACCTTCTTTTTAACTTTTTCCGTAGTTGCAGTCACCTCCTTTATTTTTTCAGCATCCTGCTTCATAACTTGTAGCATATCTTTTATCTGAGTTTGAGTTGCAGTGATGCCTTCTGTCACCTTAGCCATCTGTTCTTTAAACGTATTCAGCTGTTCCAGCAGAGGGCGCATGCAGTCAGCTACAGCCTTAGCTGTCTCGCTAACCACTTCCGTTCGAGGACTCTCTGCTCCCTTTGTCTTTAAAAGTCTGTCCTTATCCTTCTTCCCCGCCATCTTGACCGATTGTTTACTTTTCAGTTACAAGAAAGTCTCTGAATATGCGCCTGAACGTTAAATGCCCATCGGGTAAGTGCCTCTAGACAGGTCTCGATTCGTTGTCTTCCGCTCCCCCCCCCTTTCGCGTTTCTTACAGTTCGTGTATTTTGGACGTTGTGTGGGAGGCGTCCCCCCCACACTTTGCCTCTTCCATTTAGTATTCAGGTCTGTGGGAGCTTCCTTAATTTTAAATCGCTTTAAAATGACTCATGTTCATTGCCGGTCTTCCGACCTTGTTTTTTGCTTCATTTAAAGTGCTGGATCTTCTTCACTTGACCCAGCCAGCGTTGCTAGTGCCGTACAGCCTCACCTCCGGGGGAACCACTGGAACAAAGAGGCGCCTCAATTCTCGGGCATTCCACCCTTGAAGAGGCCGC
>NW_015176497.1:133045-149339 GCF_001447785.1 Gekko japonicus | reverse complement strand
ACCTATCCCAGGAGGTCCGGGAAATAGGTCCGCGGGTGCGCCGCCATTGACCGGAAGTCCGCCACCAATTCCTAAAGGGATAGAACCACTGTGGCGATTTCATGTTTATTTGTGTGTGTGTCTTTAAAAGTTTAGTTTGCATGGCTGTGATTTTCTAGGGTGCTGGAAGCAGGCAAGTGGTATGATTGGTGAGTGACAGAGAGGGGGAGGGTTTTTGGAATGGATGCTGTGTGGATGATTGGAATGTCTATCTGGTGTGTCTGTTAGGGATGACAGTTGAGAAAAACAGTTAGTCAGTCAGCAGAGAGTGCTGTATAAAAGCAGTTAATATGAGAGTTGTCCTGAGGTCCCTGTGAGGGAAAGATTGGGTTCTGTGTAGTAAAAGAGTTAAGCAGTTTGTTCGTTTTAAGGTCTGAGAGAGAGAAGTCTTGTGTGTGTTATGAAAAGTTAAAGCATAAAGAAACAGTAACCATATATGGCCTAAGGAAAATATTGTTACAAAGTGACATGCCCTGATCCCTGTCAATAAGAGGGAAGAGTGTGTGAACATCAAATAAATCTACTTTTATTTAAGACACAAGTTCTGAACGAAATTACTGTTTCTTTATGCTTTAACTTTTCATAACACACACAAGACTTCTCTCTCTTCCACATGTACTCTAGAGGTGTCTGATTCACTTAAAGTACTCATATGAAAGACATGAAGCTCCTGTGTGGCCTCCTCTGTCATATGCTAGAACAAGATTCTCTGATCTGTTGGACATGTCCTGTTGCTGCTATGTGCTGTGGTAGCCATATTTGTGTTAGAGGCGACACATCAACATTTGCTCTTCCTGCTCTCTAAGGCATGCTAAAAGAAAGATGGGAAAGTGGTAGTGCTGGCAGTCATACAATCTGAGCCTGAAAGATTGCTTGTATTTAGCAGTGTGTGTGTGGGGGGGGACCCTTAGGAGAAATAGCAACTTTCTATTTTTCTATTTTTTATTTTTTTTAATTAATTGATTGATTATATGTGGGTTTGTGTGTGTGCATGCACCACTCACAGATTTGGGAATATTGGGAATATTATATTACAGAAGTTTTGTTGCATATGGTTTATGCCTAAACAGACATTTTGCACACAAAAAAGTCAATTTCCATTTAACTTGATTACTGTAACCTTTTCTGTGTAGGAGTCTGATAGCACAAAATATATTTCAGCATGAGCTTTTGTGAGCCAGGGCACAATTCCTGAGATTCAAAGAAGTGTATGTTCATCAGGCTTGGTCAAATGCTCAGAAGAAGGTGGGGAAGAATGTTACAATGAGAGACTGATGTAGAACAAGAGCTGATCAAAAGAGAAATTCATTCACCAGCAGTTGGTGTGAGACATTTCCATTCAAGAACAGTGGAGTAGAATGAACATAAAATGTAACACAGGATGAAATGAGATAGTGGAACATATTAATAACGTTAATATGGGGTATGTAAGAGCACCTATAGGGAGTTAGGTATCCAAGGTCCCTGTTAAGCCCGTTTGTCATTGAGAATGAATTCCAGTTCAGCAATCTCATGTTGGATCCTACCTGTTTATTTGTTTTTTAAATAGAGAACAGTGTCCTCTAAATCAGTCACAGTTTGTATCTATTTATTCTTTTGCATAGAGGCTGGCCTGTTTCTCCAGTGTACTGCATTTCCTCTCATGTTAAACAGACTGGTGTGAGCTTTCCCAGTTCCATTCAATCATTGGATCTTACTTGAAGTATACATGCATAGACGCAGGCATATCGTAGACGACGTACAGGTTAATGGCATGACGATAGGCCTATGTTGAGTCAGGTTATTTGAAAGTGGTATATTGTTTGTTTATTTCCTTTATAGTCTGACTTTCTCAGAACCATGTCCTGTTGAAGCCAGGACAGATGAATTACATGTGTAGGCTCTGAGTAAAGGTTTTGTTAACTAACTATACATTATGTGCAAAAGCATATATTAGAGGCCCTGGTGCCAGTTCTTTTTAAAGAATGTAAACAGCCTCAAGGAGGTGTAACAATGAACTGATTTGGGAGATCATGTCCTGGAAAAGAAAACCCTTCACAGCCAGTGACTTGCACCCTTTTTTGTGGCAATAATGCCCCTTCTTCAGTAAACATGTAACAAGGTGTGGCCACCTTGTCAGGGGTATATTCCTCATGTTTTGTTCAATCAATTCAAAGTCTTCTAGGGGGGGAAATGTGAAGACCTTTGAAAGAGTTCAGATTGTATTTTTTAATTTAATGTTGTATCATTACTGTATTTTGAGCAACTCTGGGCATTCATAGGTTGGGAAAGTGACATAGAGGCTTTCTAAATTAAATAACTGAAGTATCTTCAAAGCCCTAAAGAGCCTGATACCATAATATCTCATCTATTACTCCTCATATAGACCTGTATGACTCAGACACTGAGATCACAGTTGGAAGCCCTTCTTCTTTGCCCTCACCAGCTGAAGCATGGTAGGTAGGAGAGACAGGGCCTTCTTGCTAGCAGCACCTCAGTTATGGAGTTCTATCCCACAAGAAGTGTGTATATCCTCCTCTTTGTCTAACTTTTATTATCTGGTGAAGATAACCTCCTTTGAAAGGTTCTTGCAAATATCAATTGCTCTGGTTGTTTTATGAGTCTCCTTAAAATTGTGAATGGAGTTTATTTATTTATTTACTTTTGGACTACCATAATGTATTGTGCTTTATGCTTTAAATTATTGTAACCTACCTTGAAGCTCCATTCTCAAATAAAGTATAAAAATACCAACTAAATATCACTGCCAAAGCCTTATACATCAATACCACCTGAAGGCTTTTCTCTGCTTAATGTGTATTGCCTTATTTTATTCTGCAAGAGTTTATCCTCCAGGGATTCAAGAGCCACAGAGGTGCTTGTTCTTTTGATTACATATAGATTTGAAAAACTAAGTGTCCTACAATAAGTTATCAAAAGTTCAAAAACATTCCTCAGTGGACACAGTATGTGAAATGGCAGCCTGAGCACTACTTATGTGCTACAAAGAAGACACACCCATTTCTCAGATGTACACATTATGGAGAACAGAGATTGGTTCTGAGGTTCCCATTCTGGATCCTGTGTAACGGAGACATATGATTTGCTGGTTTTCCTCAGTCCCCATCCTAATTTGGATTGCAGCTGTGGTTTGTGTAGAGAAGGGACTTCAGCATACAGTAGTCTCAGGGATGCACCTTTTGGCCACTTGGGGAACTCTGCATGTACACTCATGGGTTTCACCAACAGGCCAAATAGCACCCTATCATTGTTTCTCACCAAGAAAAATGGTATGGGGGGGGGGGGAAGGAGGCTGAAGCTGTGTCCTTCTGGAAGCTAGACCCAATGTGCATACTCTGTAATGTGTGGGGATATTTAAATTCTAGAGGCCTTGGGGGGAGGCAGCTGAACCCTTGTGACCAGAAAATCAGGAGTGTAAGTGCAAGTTCTTGTAGACTTTGATCTGAAATTCTACAAGTCCATTTATCTATGTTATTTATAGTCCGCCTCTCACTGAGACTCAAAGCAGATTACACAGTGTCAGTCACTGCAATCAACAGGATGAGACATCAGCAATCAGATAGGACTGGGACTGCAAAAATCTGAACAAAGGAGAAGTAATTATGGCCCCGGTCACACGGAGGATTTGCTGCACTAAAGGCACGAATGACAGGCGGATTTTCAGGGTGCGATCACACCGCAACATCTGGGAAGCGTAGCGCACCCGTGGCCAACCCGTGGCATCCCGCCGAAGATGCGCAGTAAAAAAGTACCGCGGAAAGTGCACTAGTAGTATCCACAAAATGCAGGGCAGGGGCGGGTGGCTGATTGCGGGAGCGCTAGTATCCCATAGCATCCGGTGCCTGTCCACATCCTATCGCAAACCGAATGCTTTTCTTAAGCGCATGCCCACAAACACGTAACTGAAAGCAGTGCTGCTCCGTGAAACTGCGCATGCGCACAAACGCAAAACGCTTGCCACACCACTTCTTTGCCACGCTCCAGCATCGCCCTGTGATTGCCAACTACCAGTCTAAGCGCGGAGACTCAGGGGACCATGTGATCAGGCTACCACACTTTATTTTACTCCGGGGCAAACAGCCACGTCTCCCCCCCCCCCAGTGTTATCTGGCCCCTGTGACCGGGGCCTATGTGTGACATTTTACATAAGCAGTAAATTGTATTACATAAGTAGAAATACAATGCACTGAAAACAACATAATGCATATAGCACAGAATAACACATACCATATAGTAGTAAAATCCACAGACCCATTCCCTTCCTTGAACCATCTGAAACATTCCTTAGTAATATAGCCCTAACACCTTTATAAAAATATCCTTCTGAACAAATCTGTTTTACAAAGTTTGTGAAATGCCAGAAGTTTGGGATCCTTCCCGACCTCTTCAACCAGGGCGTTCCACAAGGGTGGAATACTCCGAAGTATAGTTCTTCTATATGTTACAAACACCTTCACACCTACTTAGAAGTATTGACAGGAGTAATAGTAATCATAACTGAAATATGTAACAGATAAATACATGCTCCTTCTGTTCTTCCTGCTGCGCCCGTCCCCCACTCTCGCTCACACCCCTTCATAAACCATCTCTCTGAGGATATGCTTCACCAAGAAAAATGAAAGGGGAAAAGACATCTGTTGCACTCTGGGACTTGTAGTTCTGCTCCTTTCCCTCATGCTAACTTCATTTGCCCTCCTATCGGCTACACGCATATTCTTTATGATCTATGGTGGGTGCACGCGGAAGAACAGAACGGACTACATTTCCCAGAAGGTCACTCGGTGGAATGGGAGGAGAAGGGAGAGACGGACGTGGCCAAGGGGTGGGGAAGAGGGAGCTTGAGTCCTCAGTGTGAGGTAAACTAACATTGGTGGTGAGGCGGGGGCGCATCTCGCTTTCTGCGACCGGAGACTGCTGGCCGGGAGGAAGGAAAGCAGCAGAGGTTCCCGTTGCCGCCGCCTGGGGATGGCAGGAGACACTGCCGCCGGTTGCTGAGGGCAGGAGCCTGGGACGTGTACGCCACCGGATACCGACACGACCTCCTTCTCTGCTGCCGTGGTGTGCTTCCAGAGAGAGAACGAGGCAGAAAGATGGAATTAAAATGAACAAAGGCTGACAGCTTTGTCTGTGGGAGGGTGTGGGGGGGCAAAAAAGGGGGGGGGGGGAGGCTCTGACAGCCGTCTTGCCTCTCCTCCGCTTGGCGACTGGAGCTCCGTGAAGCAGGCGCTGAGGGGCAGAGTAAACCGCTGTTGCCTTCCAACGCCTGACAATGAAACCGAAAGGCAGGTCCCCCGGAGGGGGGGGAGGTCGCTGCTCTGGGCGACTCTGAGCTGCCTTCCGAGCGGCTCCCGGGGACGGTTGGACAAGAAGTCGCCTCTTCGCCTTCCTCCAGAAGTGACCGCTTTGGCGACGAGGGAGAAACCCGGGAGGAAGAGCGCTCCTACTTGCGAGGGTGCCTCTTTTATAACCGCGCCTGCCTTCCCTTCCTCAGAGCCGCCTTCCCCGGCTTTTGAACGGGGGCGCGCTGACAACCGTTAGAAGAGGCCGCCGCCGCCCCGTCGTTGTTTCTGGGGGGGCGCTTTGGTGTTGTGCTTCGCGGTGTGGTCTCCCTCCTTGGAGATGCGAAGGAAGAAGTGGCGGCTTCTGCTTGGGCTGAGGCTGGCTGCTGGGGATAAGCCTAGATAAAGGGGACGGGGAACGCCGCGCGCCTGTGTCGGTGTTTAAAGGCGGTCGACGGCAGGGGGCGCTCAGACGGAGGGTCGTTGTGGTCTGGCTTTGGGGCCACCGACAGTTTGGAAGGTGGTGGGGATGGCTGCGGACTTGGGGACGGGCCTTCGGTGCCGCCGGCATCCGCGTGAATAACTTCTGCTTCCGAGCTGGAATGGAGAGGTGAAGCCCTGAGACGGCTTCTTTTACAGGACTGAAGGAAGAGCCATAGAAAGAAGAGGCAGCGAGCCGGGATCTGGAAAATAGAGTGTGGCTTGTGACTGAGGAGCAACCACCTCGCCTCTGTACCTTGCAGCTGACTCCTAAAGAAAGGGGTGTGTGTGTGAATACGATAAGCAGGGTATTTCTGCTGTCAAATAAAGATGAAGGCTGGCTTCTCATGCCCTGTCTAATTCTTCCTCCCCAGGAAATGGGGCTTGACTGTAATATAGAACAGCCTCGTTCATGCTTAGGAAAGCTTGAGGGAAGTAGTAATTCCCCTTGTAATTCAAAGCAACAAGAAGAAAAATAACAGAGGACGCATAGTGAGGTGCAGAGTTTAGGAAGAGATCCCTGGAAGAAGTCGAATGTTATGGATTGTTTCTCAGCAGCTGGTCCTGGATCAGGATTGATGTGTTTGAAAGAATTAATAGGATTTTTTATTTTTGTAGAATCATATGCATTTCAACAAACCTTTGTGAAAAGAAGCTACTGAGCTACAGAGTTGCCTGCCTCCCATGCTGAATCAAGATCTCCTTAAAGATGGGGATGTGAAGAACACACTGAGCAATTTAAGCAAAAGGCACAATGTTTTAAAATTCTTTTAAAGTTTTATGACTGGATAGGAACTTCTGATTTATATTTTAACTTTTCTAGTTCCTTTTGTTATATGATTATGCAGTTCTAAAGGATTATTTTGAACTGTTTTAATTTTGTTGTAAAGAAGGGAAAGACTGTGTGCTTACTAGTTCTGAAATGACAGCTTTAGTCTCTCAGCAGTTAACTGGGTATTATACAAAGCTGTGACAAACTTTTAAAACTAAAATTACTAGTAGTGGCTTCTGGGAAACTTTCTCTTGAAAAGGATTAGTTTGGGGGACTGTTCCCCTTCCTCATTCTCCCTTGATGACTCCCGGCGGTGGTGGTGGAGGGCCCATGAAAGACTGTGAATACAGTCAGATCAGCACTCACAGCTCCTCTTCTCCCATGGAGTCTCCCCATAAGAAAAAGAAAACAGCTTCTAGGAGAAAATGGGAGGTCTTCCCTGGGAGAAACAAGTTTTTTTGCAATGGAAGGATCATGATGGCTCGTCAGACTGGAGTCTTCTACCTGACACTTCTTCTCATCTTGGTTACCAGTGGACTCTTCTTTGCCTTTGAGTAAGTGGCATTTTAAGTTTTTCTGTTCCCTTCCCATGAAGCAGGCTTCTATTGCACTGCTTTCTCTGTGGATATTGGCTGTATAGGTTTCTGTAAGTGTGATACTTTAGCATGATTGATACAATTATGTTTGTATTATGTTGGAAAACTTGAGGTTGAATAATCTACTTTTTGTTTCAAGTACATAAGCATAAGATAAAGTATACTAATGTGCCCAATGATGGCTACTTGTAAATGGAAAGACTGGATATTCCACTTTTGATTCCTCAGGAATTAACATTGGACATCCCTTTCAAGCACAGTTTGGCGATATTCCTTTTTTCAAAGAGTTTTGAAAGTTTTCTGTTGGGATAAATAACTTTTAGAAAAGAATATGTCAGTACCCAGTGCCTGAGTGGGTTATTAAAGAACGAGTTCATATGTAAGAAACAAATTACGTTTTGTCTTGTTCGGTTCATGCCTTGAGTATCCACTGTGATTTGTATGATACTGGGCATATGTATGGGACTGTGCATTTTGTGTCTGGTCCCCTGATCTGTCACTGTTCAATACTCTAGATTTATTTGCATTAAGGTGTTAAATACCTTTCAGTGTTCAGCCTGGAGCAATGTTTCACAATATTTATTTACCTACCTATTGTATTGTTCCAACTTTCATTTTATAAACTTGTTTTGGTTTTTTTGTAAATCCACCAACATAAGGCAGCTTAGTTGCTTCTTTTTTTGGAGGAATGAAGAAAGTTGTTTTTGACCTTGAACAGCCTTGACTACTTTGACCTGTCTCAAGTTATCTTCTCCTCCCTCACCCCCTGATATTGGTGTGTTTATAGTTGTAACTGCATATGTAATATTTTTTAAAAAAGCAAGTGACTAAGGAGGGATAAGATAATGTATGTTGGATATTTTGTAATGGGCCAACAAGTGAGTAACAACATTTAAAAAATGACAGGGCACACTTTGCCTTCATACCTCATGCACTTCTTTCCTCTGATACCTGTGCATGTTATGTTCACTAAAGGCTGGCAGGCCTAAGGCTAACTTACTGGGTTATTATACATATTGCTTTGCAGTAGTTTAAATACATAACTATGATGTAGTGAAATATAGAAGTGGGTTTTCTAGTGTACAGCTGCTAGATATATTTTATAGAAACAAATTGGACTTACGTGGGAGAAATACCATTATAATCATGACTGGTAGGACAATAGATGTTTTGATATCCAGCTAGTAGACATAAAATGACATGAAATGTTCTGTAGATGGGGGTGGGGGAAGTGAATGCTTTGCATTCAGACATTTTTGCCTAAAATGAAGTATACAGTGTTAGCTTTGGGGCTTCTTTGAGGTAAAATGCATAAAGTTCTAGCATTTCCTTTTTCAGTTTGCTTTAAATATATGCAATTTATTATTGGTATGAAATTTTGAAAGTACATTGGTTGCTTACTTCCTTTTGGGTTCAATTTGAAGCTATCCTTAAAGACTTTCACAATCTGGGGCCCCACATATATGAAAGGCTATCTCTCCTAGCATGAACGTGTTTGCCACCTTAGATCTTCCAATTCTTTAGTCTCTGTTATCTCCCTTTTTGAGAGCCAGTGTGGTGTAGTGGTTAAGAGCAATGGACTCTAATCTGGAGAACTGGGTTCAATTCCACAGTCCTCCACATGAAGCCAGCTGGGTGACCTTGGGTCAGTGACAGCTCTTTCAGAGCTCTCTCAGCCCCCAAAATAAGTCTGGCTCAGCCCATAGTAGTGCATGTCGCTAATGAACTAGAACTTAAGGCTGCCAGGCAATCTTCGGATCTTCTACGCACAATGTCATACGATAATTAATCAATTTCTCCCATTTTGCACTCCTGGTCTCCATTAGAAATCAGGCATTTTTAAATAGTATGGCCCCTCCTCTGGCAATAGCCTATCTGAGGATCAAGGCAGGGGATTCTGTGATTGCTGCTCCCAGGGTTTTGGTGTTTTTTGGGGGTTTGTGGAGGCCTAGTTCTCGTTGGAATTATGGAAAGATTTTTTAAAGCCTTCTCCCCTCTGTTATTTTCTCCGGGGAAGCTGCGGTTTGCACTATTGGGGCAAACTTGTGGGTATCGGTATTTGTAGCTATAAGTTCCCCCAGAGCGGCAAATGGTGGCTCCTGGGGTTGTTTCTGGTCAGGAAATGGCATGAAGCAGAAGGCCTGAAACACCACTCTGCATGCCACAGTCCTAATAAAATCCCACATGGCTGAAAAGTACAGTTGTTGTTTGATTTTGTTTTTATGGGAATTTGGATCACAGAACTCCCAGCATCTTATCTGGTTCAGCCCTGGGGCTCAGCAACACACTGTATCCTCCTTGTTGTTCAGGAGGGCTTACAAGGTACTGCTTTTCCCACAAGGCTTCCTGTTGAAATGGATAGTAATTAGCTTTGTTTTACTGTTCACTGATGTTGGTTGTGTCCTTTTCCTAAGAGGGAGAATACCGTTTTGTTACAACCATTTGGTTTTTGGTGGGGTTTGCGGACTGAATTTATATTTTTTATATTTGACTAGTTTTGCTTGGATCGTTATGTAATTATTTAATCTCTTATTATTCAGTTATTTGATGTCTTCTTGCTAGTTGCCTTGGGCCTTTTGGTGATAAGCATGGTACAAATGTTTTTAAGTAAAATAAAAATTCACTTGTTTTGGACAAGTTTTTCATAACAGCACAGTTTTGATAGTAAGCTTGAGGGCAAAACTACACATTGCATGTAGTTCTGTAATTTATACAGTGTAGCTGCTGGAGCTGTGATTTAAAAGAGAAAAACAGTATAGGGGGAAAGGGACCTTTTCCCTTATCTTTTTCCCCATTTATAAACCACTACTTCCAAGTTTCGTTTTACCTGTTCTGTGGTACCAGCTTGAGGACGAAGCAATGATGATAACCTTAAAAGTTAAATTGCCTTCCTCTTCTCACACCAGACTTGTTCTTTAAATTGTAGCCCCAGCAGTAAGGTTGTCAACTTCCAGGTGGGGCCTGGAGATCTTCTACTATTACAATCAGGCTTCCCAAATACTTACCGTGATTCGGCGGGGGACACAAACGTCTTCGCAGGATCATTCCTGCGGGGACAACAGACACGCTGCACCATGCCGTCGCCAGGAAGTGACGCTGGGTGACGCTCTGGCAATGGGGCTCGAAACTCGATGGTACCATCGAGTTTTCAGCCCCATTGCCAGAGCGTCACCCAGCATCACTTCCTGGCAACTGCATGCTGTGTTACAAGAAGGAATGGTTCGGCCGGGGAGCATGTTTCCCCCGCCGGATCGCGGTAAGTGCTTGGGAACCCTAATTACAATTGATCTCCAGATGACAGAGATCAGTTCCCCTGGAGAAAATGGCTGCTTTGGAAGGAGGACTCTGAAAAAAATTGTGAAACTACACCTAGATAAATCTGTCCATCACATCATAAAAAAGCGTCCTTTAGTCTCTTTATACATGTGCTAACTAGAAGTTGAACAGATTCAACTATTGGCAGAATTAGTCTTTTTTCCTTCTCTAAGTAAGTGGTCGTCTAAACAATGTGTGGACAATTTTTTTTCTGTTTTGCAGAAACTGAGAGAAAAGCTCATTGGAGAAATGTGATAAGCTGTAAATGAACCAGGGTAGCAAAGGGGAGTGAGCATTAGGGACTGCTTTGCACATTAGATGGTCACCGAACCATTTTTTCTACCTTATTTTCATGTAACAGGGAGCCACTGCCAAACGCAGTTCTTTGGCATATGTGGTTGTAACAGGACGTTTGTGTTGACATGTTAAAAACATAATGAGTGATACAGATGTGTAAATATTTGTCAACTTTAAAAGGTGTGTTGTCAGAAGACTACATTATTCCATCAGTGGAAAGTAGAAGTTAAGTATTAGTATTGGTGGTACAGGGAGTCCTGTGACACATGGAACTTGGGTTTGGCTGAAGATGCTTTTATTTAGCCTTCAGCTGAAGATGCTTTTATTGCCATTCTGCTTTATTATTTTTAGTATTTGTTTTTTTTGCACTCATACAGTATTCCAGTGTGCAGTTTTCATGTGAGGTGCAATTACAGTGGTATCCTATGTGGCAGTACGCTCTTCTAAACCCATAAACTCCAGTGGCTTTAGAAGGGAGGAACCCTGCTTAGGATGGCAACGTAAATGGATTTATTTAGCAGAGCTCTTTCTTTCTTGGATAATGAAAGGGCTGTGCATATGGAAATAATAAATAGCTGTTCTTTCAGATAACCTTTATGTGCCAAAGAGTTTGCTTTCTGTTGGAGAACATAATACAATAGAAGTAATCCATTTAGATTTCAGTTTCACAAATTAGTTAAGACTACGATCTGCTGTATTTTTGCTCAGTATGCTTTTTGCTATAGTTGAGAATCCTTTTGGTAACAAATACAAAAGTACAGTATATGTTGCTTTTTTCATGGTGCATACATCATTTAACACTGATATAGACTATTATATGTGCAAGTGTACCAGTGTTAAGTACCCTGAATTATATCCTTTCCAATACAGAAGTCTCTCCTACTTAAAAAAAAGACGACTATACAGCTGTGTAACACTGCCTTTCCCTATATATCTGTGATGCTTGAAGCACCTCTGAGAATATGTTCATGGGTGCAGTGGCTTGTGACAAGTTGTAAAAAGCAGATATGGAAACTGTTGGAATGTAGTGTGACAGACTGCTGAAAAGAAAGCAATAAACTCCTTGTAAATGGGAGTGACCCACAAGAAAGTACCATTAAGAAGTTTTCTAGCCCTCACAGTAAATAGACTCCTAACTCTGTGCATAACCTTGGACCAGACCTTTACTATGTTTCTCAAGTTGGTGCTCTTGCCTTTCTCTCTCCACACTCTGACAGCACACCCTATGCCATTTCTGGTCCAGATTGTGACAGGTAGCTTGTCAAAGAGCCACATAGGGCTCCCAAGCTACTGAGTGAGTGCCACCTAGAGAAATAGAGCAAGATATTAGTTCTGTCCTTGCCATTGGCCAGGGTTGCCAGGTCCCTCCAGGCAGCTGGCAGTGGATGAGGAGTGGGCTTACCGGGAGCAGGGAGTCTCACCCAGTGTTTCAGTGATGTCCTCTACATCTTCCAATGTGATGTAGGCATGTCAGGGATGTCAGGGCAACACTCTTGTTTTTGGGCAAAAACTCTATGATAGAATTAGCTTCTACCATAGAGTTTTCCCCAAAAAACCAGAGCGTCACTCTGACATCCCCAACATGCCTACATCACTTCTAAGTCACGTTGGAAGTCACATTGGGGACGTGACATCGCTAAAACATCGGGTGAGACTCCCTTTTTTCAGCAAATCCCCCCCATTGGCTGACCTATTCAGATGATGCAGGCAGCTGTAGGGCTTGCAGGTAGAAGCCCAGGAATTCAGGGATCAGGAGATTGCAAAGTAACAAGTAGGGTTGCCAATTCTGGGTTGGGAAATTCCTGAGATATGGGAGTGGAGCCTGGGAAGGGTGGAATTTGGGGATGGGAGTATAAAAGCAGCTCTTTTCTCTGGGAGAAGTGATCTCTGTAGTTTGGAGATCAGTTGTAGTTCCAGGAGATCTCCAAGCCCCGCCTGGAGGCTGGCAACCCTAACAAGGAGCATAGGAAATGGAGGCTGAAACCTGGGAGGGGGAGTTTACTAAGGAAATGAAGGATGAAGAGAGGAATGGATGGAAGAGCTGCAGAGATAAGGAATCATATATTAATTTCTAGCAGCCTCCAGCTAGGAATTAATACTTCTTCATCCCTTCTGATAAACCTGTTCTCTAGTCTTCTTGCAGTTGGTATTTGAATAGTTACAAAATAAGAAACCCTGGTTCAGTTTGTCAGTCCAATACTGGCCATATAGTCATCCAGTATTTAAAGCATTACACAATAATATAAAGCAGAAAAAATGTGCTAATTTCAAAAACTGACCTCTGGAAGGGTTCAAGATTCCTTTCTTCTGCTTTAGAAACCACCATGCCAGATCTCATAAAGTCCCCTTCCCTGCAGCAGCATAGCATTTGCTTCATGTTTCTTCTTAACATCTACATTCATCTTTAATGCTTACAAATACCAACCCACAGTGAGTAGGAGAAGCTAGGCCATATGGCTAAGCTGGAAAGGGAAAACAGCAGAAGCTTTCTGGGGACACTTGTAATGATGACATTGATTTTCCAGAAAATTCTGAATCAGAAAATGTTCAGCAAAATTTAAATCTATTAAAACATAACACTTCCATTTACCAAGCTGGCAATTGATACATCAAACTTAGTATCACCTCCCCTGACTGGAAGCGGCTCTTCATACTTTCAGGCAGAAAAAGGTTTCCTCTGACATCAGCTGCCTAGGATCTTTTAACTGGAGATTTCAACGTTTGAACCTGGAGCCTTTAGCATGCAAAACATGTGCTGTACAACAGCCTGATTTAGCTTGTTTATGTGACTTAGTTTTGGTGAACAAAACTAAAAAGTATGCCATGCTAATTTACTGTGTACATATGTCAAATGATTTTTCAATAGCCAATAACTAAAACAGTAGAACTAAAATATCTGTTGGGGGTGGGTGGGAATCACTAAATCACATTTAGCGTGCGAGTGCAAAGAGATATTGAAACAGAATATATATGCTTCCTCCTAATCCCCCCCAAAAGAAAAAAATGATAACTGCCTGTATTGTTTTGAATTCAGTCTAAAAGTTGGCAACTTTCACAGATTCCTCCTTTCTTCAGCAGACCCTTCCTCCCCTGTTTTTTTCTCAGAATCCCTTATTGAAGAGAATAGGGTACCTCCTTTTAAATGAGGTATGTGTGTATATATATGGGCACATGCAGAGATGGAAAACAAGAGCTCTCTCTCCTGTTACTCCTGTTACTCCTACCAGCTGATACTATTTTTATGAGGGGTTTTCTAACTAAAAGATATAAACACTGAATAATTAAGACTGTTTCTCATAGAGAAAAAACATATATACAAACCAGTAATCAAGAATATTAGAAGTATTGCTGAACCATAAATACAAAATGCTCCAACCTGCATGGCCTAGGCTAGCCCAATCCTCAGAGCTCGGAAGCTAAACCCTGGTTAATATTTGGATGGGAGACTAAGGAATTCCAGGGTTGCTATACAGAGGAAGGCAATGGAAAACAACCTCTCTTTTTTAATGTATTCTTTATTTCCGAATTTTCCAACAAACAGATCACAAACGAAGCACCACCTCTAAATCTCTCTTGCATTGAAAAACCTTTGGGGTCACCATGAGTTGGCTGCAACTTGATGGCCCTTTACACACACACACACACACACACACACTACTAAGCATATAGCTACTGTCAACATGTAAAACAGTATATTGTCCAAAAAGAATTCACCTTTGGAGGAAGACTAACGATACCAGGACTTTCATTAATATAGAACAAAAATGTTAAATGTTTTTCAATTATTTTATCAGACTTTGGGAAACTCATGTATTGTGAAACAAAAATCACTTCTCCATCAGTGCCTTATCCTACACTGCCACATATCAGGATTCCGCAGTAAGGCTTATAATTTTCCATTTCAAAGCAATTTCTAGTGGCAAGAGGAATGGGAGAATGAACCATCTCACTTCCGGTTGGATATGGGAAATGCTTCACTGCTGGTCCCATGGGATCTTCCTGCAGCATTTGACCCATTTCATTTTGCTGAGTCACCTGAAACTCCAAGTAGGGTTTTTCTGTCCCTTCTATATGAATGAACTTTGAAGAGTGGTAATGGGAGCTGTGAAGTCAACACCTTGTGAGTTGACCTGTAGGTTGCTCCAGCATTCCATCTTTCCCCCTGAGTTTCTTAGTATCTGTGTGAGACCAGTTGATGAGACTATGACTTTGGAGTTGTTTGTCATCAGTATGCTAAAGATACCCAGCTGAATGTTTCTTTAAGTTTCCTGAAGTAGTTGTCTTTTGTATATGCTGGTGCTTGGATGCCGTGGTCGAGTGGCTAAAAGGGAATGGACTGAAACTGAATCTGGACAAAGAGGCAATGCTGGCAGGTAAGACTGATGTTCTGGAAGGGAATGCATTACCAGGTCTGAAAGGGATTATCTTTAACAGATTCTGTTAAAAGTTTGAGAGTACTCTTAAATCTTGCACTGCTGATGTAAAAAAACGTGTTGTTGTTGCTAAGAGTATTTTTTTCCTGTTACATCTGGCTCATAAACTGCATTCCTGTTTAGGCTTGGCCAATATGAGCACATTGATACATTGTACTGTATCCCCAAGGCCCGATTACTGCAGTTTGCATATGTAGAGCTGTCCCGGACGATAATTTGAACATTTAATTTAGTACATTATGCAACAGCTGATTGTTTGTTGAATGAAACAAATTGTTTCAGTAATATTGCATATATATTAGATCCAATTGCATTAGTTGCTAACCTGTTACACTGAGCTCAGTTCAAGGTCTTGGGTTTAGCCGTTCAGTTCCTCCAGGTATCTGAAGGGCTGCCTTTTCCTATATGAGACTATGCATGAGCTCCATTCTTATTAGCAGCATTTGTCCCTTCTTTTAGGGAGGTTACAACCCAGGCTCTAGGTTTTTTTGGTGATGGCTCCATTCTTGGGCATGAACTGTCTATTGTGGTGAGGGCTACACTAATTTTCCTTTAAGAGAGCTTGTAAGGCAGTGCTTTAAGATCAGCTCATGTGCCTCTACTTTGTATTTTTCACTCATCACTGTGGGTGCTTTGGAAAGATTCCTAGAGGTTTTTGAATAATTAATAATATGTATTAGACTTATTATACTTAAAGAATAGAATTCAATATAAAATAACTTCAGTGTAACTCATGATTGAAGGTTTTCCGATTTTGGTGATTCTTGGATTTTGGTATCTATATATCTAATAGCCAACTTGCCCCCTCCGTGCGGATCGCTAAATCAGCACGGAGGGGGCAGGTGGGGGGGAGGGGGAGGTTTGTGCACACGTGGGCCAGTCCCCACGTGTGCACAAAAATGCAAAAAGTTAAAAAAAATTTCGGGGGGATGTTTAAATCCCCCCGAAAGTGCAAGAGCGTCTCCTGCGCATGCGCAGGAGACGCTCTGCAACGCCGCCGCCGCCGCCTCGGAGCCAGCCGGCGGGCTGGCTGGCTGGCAGGCGGGGGGGGGAGGAAGCCGGGCCTCCCCGGAGCCGGCTGGC
>NW_015176497.1:129918-132355 GCF_001447785.1 Gekko japonicus | reverse complement strand
CCCCTCCGCCCGCCCTGGGTTGGGGGGGGGGGTGGGGGGGGGGGGGAAGGGAAACAGCGAGGGGCGAGCGGCTCTCCGCTCGCCCCTGGCTTCAGTACCGGGTGGGGGGGGGAGAGGAGCTGGGGGGGAGATGGAGGGGGGTGGAGGACAGGGGGGAACCAGCAGGATGGGGGGGTACTTCCCTCCTCCAGCTGCTTCCTCCTCTGCCTCCCCCCCCGCGAGTATCGCGGGTCCCCCCTTGTAGTGTATAAACACTGAAAGTTCCCTCTTCCTTTTCTTGGTCAAATCATAGCTGACATATGGCGACCAGGTAGGGTTTTCAAGGCAAGAGAAATTCGGAGGTGATTTGCCATTGCCTGCCTCCACGTGGGCCCTGCTTAGCTTCTGAGAGCCAATGAGATCAAGCTATCCAGGTCAGGGCTAGGCTGAGAGTAATGTGACTTACCCAAGGTCACCCAGCAAGCTTCCATGGCAGTAGTGGGGATTTGAACCTGGATTTCCCAGATCTTAAACCAGCACTTTAACTACTACACCATGCTGGCTCTTGTAATGAAAGCGTGTTGGAATTTGATTTTTTTTTTTACTGGCATGATTATGTATACGAAGTTTTAAAATGAAAATTTTCACTGTCTGCATTTCTTTTCTGGCCATTGCAACAAAGTTTGGGTCCAGTATCACCTTTAAGACCAAACTTTGTTCTCCTGCTTCAGTCAATACAGCTATCCACCTGAATCTATTTTCTGGCCATTATTACTATTCATTTTATTTCATGATTATTACTGAAAATAATTTTGTCATATAAAGAAGGAGCCCTGACCTGGATAGCCCTAGCCTAGCCTGACCTCGTTAAATCTTAGAATCTAAGCAGGGCCAGCAGGGAGGCAGGCAATGGCAAACGGCCTCCAAATGTCTCTTGCATTGAAAACCCCACAGGGTCAGCTGTGAATTGATGGCAAAAAAGAGGAGGGGGTGTTAAAAAATTATCCACCCTGGGCACCAAATCGGCTAGGTATGCCACTGGCTGTTACAGCCATGGAAACTCCTTTCACTGGAATGAGAGCAGTCAGTAAAAAACCCTACCTTAAAATGATCCCTACCTTCTTTCTGAAAAGCTGGGGGTGGGGTGGGGGGAATCCTACAAGTGACCAGCTGCCGGGTTTGTTTGTTTGATTGATTGATTTTTACCCCGCCCTCTCTGCCGAGGCAAGCTCAGGGTGGCTTACAATAAAAATTTAAAAACAAATTAAAACATCATAAAACAATTCTAAGGTGCTATATAAAATATTACATATATGGTGATGAAACGTAGTTTTTAATTGTTTAGGTATTATCCATTACAGGTATCCAATCAGCATTAACTTATATGGCTACTGTTAAGTAACAGCACAGTACAATAATCTTTGATAGATTCCAGGGCAAGGCTGTGCTCTTATGTTAAAATGTAATAAATTCCACAGGGGAGCTCATTCCACTAGTGCGGAGCCGCCACAGAAAAAGGCCCTAGCCCTGGTCATGGCCAGCCTGTGTCCCTGAACGCAATACTCTCTGGGGGACATGTGGGGAAAGGTGGTTCCTCAGGTATGCTGGCCCCTGACCATAAAGGGTTTTGTAGAACCAGCAGCTTGAAGGGAATTCTATATGCTATAGGCTGCTAGTGCAGTGCTTTCAGTGCACGCTAGATGTGTTCTCACAGAGAGAGATCCAACAACAGCCTGGCCACCACATTCTGCATTAGCTACAGCTTCTGAATTTGAGACCAGCTGAGCTCTGAGCAAGAGCAGGAGAGAGAGCTGTGAGAGAGGTGAGAGGGTTTCTTTTACTTGATTTCAGCTGAGAGAATTCAGCTAAGGATATTTTGTGGGAAAACTGTGTTTAGCAGTGTGTGGAAGCACTTAGAGTTCTTGCAGAGTCCTGGCTGATTGAGTGTGGGAGAGGAACGGGCATTGTTTGACTGGGATTGCCTGTAATTGAGAGGAAGTGGAAGGGGCATTGTTTTGCCTGTGATTGAGTGCCTGGGTGAATTTGAATTTGAATAGCTGCTGCCTGACCTCTGCTGGGGGAGGCCTCTATTTAAGGAAGCACCTTGCCAGAGGCAGAGGAGACCAGCTGAGCTCTGAGCAGGAGCAGGAGAGAGAGCTGTGAGAGAGGTGAGTGGGTTTCTTTTACTTGCTTTCAGCTGAGAGAATTCAGCTAAGGATATTTTGTGGGAAAACTGTGTTTAGCAGTGTGTGGAAGCACTTAGAGTTCTTGCAGAGTCCTGGCTGATTGAGTGTGGGAGAGGAACGGGCACTGTTTGACTGGGATTGCCTGTAATTGAGAGGAAGTGGAAGGGGCATTGTTTTGCCTGTGATTGAGTGCCTGGGTGAATTTGAATTTGAATAGCTGCTGCCTGACCTCTGCTGGGGGAGGCCTCTATTTAAGGAAACACCTTGCCAGA
>NW_015176497.1:99362-127007 GCF_001447785.1 Gekko japonicus | reverse complement strand
ATATAATAATGCCCCTATATAAATCAATGGTGAGACCTCATTTGGAATACTGTGTGCAGTTCTGGGCACCACACCTTAAAAAGGATATTATAGCTTTGGAAAAAGTGCAGAAAAGGGCAACTCGAATGATAAAAGGGTTGGAACACTTTCCCTATGAGGAAAGGTTAAAGCGCTTAGGGCTCTTTAGCTTGGAGAAAAGACGACTGAGGGGTGACATGATCGAGGTTTATAAGATTATGCATGGGAAAGAGCAGGTAAAGAAAGAAGTACTTTTCTCCCTTTCTCACAATACAAGAACTCGTGGGCACTCCATGAAACTGCAGAGCGGTCGGGTTAGAACGGATAAAAGGAAGTACTTCTTCACCCAAAGAGTGATTAACACATGGAATTCACTGCCACAGGAAGTGGTGGGTGCTACAAGCATGGACGGCTTCAAAAGGGAATTAGATAAGCATTGTGGGCACTCCATGAACTTGCTGAGCGGTCGGGTTAGAATGGATAAAAGGAAGTACTTCTTCACCCAAAGAGTGATTAACACTTGGAATTCACTGCCACAGGAAGTGGTGGGTGCTACAAGCATGGATGGCTTCAAAAGGGAATTAGATAAGCATATGGAGCAGAGGTCCATCAGTGGCTATTAGCCACAAGGTATAGCTAGGGGCTCTGGGGCAAGTGATGCTCTGTCTTCTTGGTGCTTGGGGGGGGGTCAACAGTGGGAGGGCTTCTAATGTCCTGGCCCCACTGCTGGACCTCCTGATGGCACTGGTATTTCTGGCCACTGTGTGACACAGAGTGTTGGACTGGATGGGCCTTTGGCCTGATCCAACATTGGCGTCTCTTATGTTCTTATGTTCTTATGAGACAAGGGCAGCCCCTCATAGAGAGCATTACAGTAGTCTAATCTCGAGGTGACCATTGTGTGGATTACTGCTGCTAAGTCACTGCGTTTAAGGAAGGGAACCAACTGCCTGATCAGCCGAAGATGGTAAAAGGCTGACTTGGCAGCGGCTGCTACCTGGGCCTCCATTGTTAAGGAGGCATCCAAGAGCACTCCCAGACTCCTAACCTTTGACGATGGCACCAGTGGCACACCATCGAAGGTTTTGAGTGAGATCCCTAACCCTGGACAGCTGTGACTTAGGTACAGAACCCCCGTCTTCATTGGATTCAATTTCAGTTGGCTCAGTCTAAGCCATCTAGCCATAGCTTGTAACACCAGGTCCAGATCTTTCAGCCCAGAGTCAGACCAGCAGCCCCACAACAGATATAGCTGGGTGTCATCAGCGTAGTGATGAACCCAGTCCATGCCTCTGGACAACCTGGGCAAGGAGGTGCATGTAGATGTTAAATAACATTGGGGATAGAACTGCCCCTTGAGGCACTCCACAAATCAGCGGGCGCCTTCAAGACAGCTCTTCCCCAAGCTGTCCCCAACCCAGCTCTTCCCTTTGTCCCCAACCCTGGAGAAAGGAGGTGAGCCATTGTAAGGCAGAACCCTGAACTCGAGTGTTGGTGAGGCGGTGGATCAGTAACTGATGGTCGACCATGTCAAACACAGCCGACAGGTCTGACAACAACAGTACCGCTGTTCCACCTCAATCCAGATGTCTTCGGAGGTCGTTTGTGAGGGCAACCAGTACCGTCTCTGTACCATGGCCTGGACAAAAGCTGAACTGGAAGGGATCTAATATGGAAGCGTCATCCAGAAAACTCTGCAACTGACTTGTCACTGCTCTCTCAGTTATTTTGCCCAAATAGGGCAAATCGGAAACCGGCTGATAGTTTGCTAATTCTGCCGGGTCCAAGGATGGTTTCTTTAAGAGAGGGTGGACCACTGCTTCCTTAAGTGCCCTTGGGAAAGTTCCTTCAGAGAGGGACATGTTGACAATTACCCACAGGGGATCTTGCAACCCTTCACGGCTAGCTTTGATTAGCCATGATGGGCACAGGTCAAGGCTGCAAGTGGTAGTGTGTACAGTTGAGAGTATTCTGTCAACCTCCTCTAGGCTGAGCTGATTGAACTGATCCATAAGCTGACTAGAAGATGTCCATGGAGCCTCGAGTTCACTCACTGTCTCAACTGTGATGGGGAGATCATAGCAGAGTGACAAGACTTTACCTGTGCAAAAGCTTGCAAAAGCCTCACAGCCAATATCCAATTCTCTAGCATTTGGTCCACCTTGGGGCAGAGTAGTCAAAGACTGAATCATTCTAAACAATTGGGCCGGGCGTGAGCTTGCAGACGCAATCGTGGCCGCGTAGTACTCTTTCTTAGCGGCCTTGGCTGCCATCTCATAGGTCCTATAGGATGTTCTTGTCACATCATCACAGGCATGCCGCCATTGTCTCTCTAGCTGTCTTAGCCTCCGCTTCATCAGCCACAACTCCAGGGTAAACCATAGAGCCAGCCTAGAGCAGAGGTGCAGAGGGTGTCAGAGAGCGATCTCATTGATGACTATGGAGAGTCAGCTGTGCCAGTCCTCCAGAAGCTCATCCAATGAGCCGCCAGGGAGCATAGGATCCCATAGGGCCATCGGAAGCCACATAGGGTCCATTTGGCTCCACCCCCAAACCTGGTCAGGGTGGAACATTCACACGGGCCCTCACGACATGGTGGTCTGACCGTAGCACCGCTATAGCAGTGATCCGGCCCACCATAACTCCAGCCACAAAGATCAGATACAGCATGTGCCCTGTGCGGTGAGTGGGGACCATTACATATTGGAGAAGTCCCAGCACCGCCATGGTTGACAGTAGGTCTGCTGCTTGCGTGGAGGCCATGTTGTCAGCATGGACATTGAAGTCACCCAGGGCTATCAACCTAAGCTGCTTCAATGCCCAGCTCGACACGGCCTCCACCAGGGATGGTTGGGTATTGGCCAGTGCGTTACTACAGTAGGAGACCCTTCCACTGGCTCTTTCCACTGCTGCTCAACTGTATGACGGGAGAAGAATGGAGGGGGCATCAATAGCATCCTGGTGTGATGACATCACATGTCCCCAACAATGCTCTAGCATTTGGTTAAAACTCTGTGGTTAAGCCACGGAATTTTGGCTGAATGCTAGAGTGTCACCAGTGATGTTGCAGTGTCACTTCCATTCATAACACTGGTGATGTCCAGGGGTCATTTGGGGGGGGACGCGGGGGAACGCCATCCCCCCGGGTGAGGTGCGGGAGGGCGGGGCCTGGAGCTCCCTGCTGGTGCCCGCTGGAGGTCGCCGCTGGCTGTGGGGAGGACACACTTCCGGTGATGTCAGGGGGTGTGGCATATGCTAATGAGTTATGCTAATGAGTCCCCCTAGCTCTTTTTCTACGAAATGACCCCTGGTGATGTCATTACATTGCCAGAGAGGTCCCCTCTCACAGGTTAATGTCCTGCTGGTTGCAGCCTCATCCTGGCAACCCTACCCCATAAGTGTAAGGTAATTGCATTCCTTCTGCAATGTATGTATTCCAGAAGGCTTCATGTACTAATTTGTGTTATGTATGAATACTTATTATAGATCGATCTTTAAGTTGTTTCTAATCTGCAACATTGAAATGTATCTGAGAGATATAGAGGAAGGAAGTCATTGTTTTGACCCACATGTGCTGTTCATAGCAGAATCCCATGCAGGTTTTCTCAGAAGTATGTTCCCCAGTATTCAGTGGGACTTACTCCTAGACGAGTGTGCACAGGGTTCTGCTGTTAGGCATGTTAACAGTGTAAAAACTCCATTCTTGTCTGTATGCATTAGCTCCCCACTCCACATTTAAAAAGCTGCCTTGCCAGGTTTCTCTGTATATAACCAAGAGAAAGAAAGATAATTTCTTGGCAGTACTTACTCTTGTTCAAAAGCCAGGAAAAGCTATTTTTAAAAGGGAGAATGAAGCAGGGCCATCTGGGTCTGCTTCCTTAGGGAGGAGGAGCCCTAAAGAACAAAAAGTTTGCGTAAGCAGAGGGCTGTAGTGTTAACCTGTCAGCATTTATAGTCACAACAGAGTGGACCTTGTTTCCTTTTGTATTGTGTTGATTAGAACTAGGCTAGCTAATGCGTCGGCCTCTGCCTAGCCCATCAGCACACACCGAGGGTGAAGCTCGGCATCTTAGAACACACATGGACTGAATTTATTTATTTATTAAATTTATATCCCGCCCTCCCCAAACGGGCTCAGGGCGGCTAACAAGAGGCATATGCCATGATACAACTACTAAAACCAGAATAAAACAGTCAATTACAAACAAAGTGCCGGTGCTCTAAATAATAAGCTCTTATCAGTCCAAGATGGGGTTCCACAAACCAGCATAACCCATCAGCATAAGTTCCGGATGGTACTGTCGTCCTTTCATAACCAGTTCTTCAGGTCGTCTGGTCATCTTTCCAGGGCCAGCTCACATCCTGATAGAATCCACTGTCAAAGATGGCAGCTCGGTGGTGGTACAGTAGCGGCGCCTATGCAAAAGCCTGGCGGAAAAGCTCCGTCTTACAGGCCCTGCGGAACTGCATAAGGTCCCTCAGGGCCCGGATCTCCTCCGGGAGCTCATTCCACCAGATAGGAGCCGCCACCGAAAAGGCCCTGGCCCTGGTTGCAGCCAACTTGATGTCCTTGTGATTTAGGACTGCCAGCTCTGGGTTGAGAAATTGTTAGAGTTCTGGGGCTGGACCTTCGGCACCCATTTTCTCCCAGGGAACCGATCTCCCTAGTCTTGAAATCAGATGTAATTCCCGGAAATCTCCAAGCCCCATCTGGAGGCTTACAAACTTTTCATGTCTCTGTCAGTTCTTGCCTGCAAATTCCCCCCTCCCCAAGCATGTTACCTCCCATATATATTGTTTTAGAGCCCAATTTTGCAGGGGGAAATGTTGCTGTAAGCAGGAGCAGAAAGGCATTTACAGGAGAAAATTGGTGGGCTAGTCATCCCACTTCTGACTGCTCTTTCTCCCCTCAAAGTGTTTTTTTACATCCACATTGACCTGATCAGGAAAATAAGGAATTTGGAATCAGTATTTTTCTTTATTTCTAGTTTCAGTCTTCAGAAAGATGCTCATTCTGCCCTGGGCACCTACTCCATGGCAAGATTTATTGAATCAAGGTTTTATAAGGTGTTTTAAAAGGTTGACCTGTATGGTTTTAGAATTTGTTGAACGTTTTAAGCCTTCTTCACTTTTCCACAGTATCTTATGCCATCATTATCATAAGGCCTGTTTTTGATTGTTTGTTGATCTATTTACTTTATTTATAGCTGACATTTCTCTTGCCTTGTAATATGCTGTCAGAAGTCCTCCACTTGCAGCTCATAGGTCAGGTGAAGTTCTGTGCATCCCAGATGCACACAGGCCCAATTCACATTGGGGCTCTGGTGCGCACAGAAAAGCCCTGTGTGGCATCTTAAATGTAAACATATGCCAACCAGTGTTCCCTCTAAGCTGAGTTAGTGTGAGCTAGCTCACAGCTTTTTAGCCTCCACCTCACAGATTTTTGTCTTAGCTCAGGAAGGAGGGCTCCAGATCAAACTAATTTATGCAGTAGCCAAATCGCTCACTCACAACCTTGGTAAACAAATTTTATTTTTTCTCAGGAATACAACATATACCATTAAAACATTTCATTCTATCAATTGTCTACCCCATTCCCAGTTCCTCCCCTCCCTCCAATGGCTTCCCGCAATGCTTCCACCCCTGCTCCCAATTACTTCGTATCATCAACTATATCAATTTCTTATCATTACAATCTAAAGATAACATCATTTGACTTAATATTGATCTAAACATATCAAGTTTTGTTTCACATCCCAGTTCTTTTCCAGATACACTTTAAAGTCACTCCATTCTTGAAAAAACACATCATCTTCTTTATTATTCAACTTCTTCGTAATTTTGTCCATCTCTGCCATGAACAGAACTTTTTGTATCCAGTCTTCAACGCTCACTCACAACCTTAATGCCAGTAGCTCACAAAGTAGAGTTTTTGCTCACAAGAGTCCACAGCTTAGGAGGGAGCATTGCCAACCCCCTCATAAATACGCATTCACACAAAACATCTTTTGAGTGGCGAAGGGGTGCTCTTTGCCACATTGCGGAAACATAATCTGTAGCTTATCTGTATTGCCCCCAATGAGAAAAACAGTGTGTATTTTTGTGGGGCATGTGTGGCATGTTTCAGACACTTAAGGCTAATTTACACTTTCTTGAGACTGACATCTTCTAACACACATGCTGGGATTTCCATGCATAGGCCTGATTGAGATTGGAGCACAATGCATGTGGAGAAAAGGCTTCAGCCTTTCTTACCCTGACCCTTTTTCACATTGGGAAACTTGATATGTAGCCATCTTTACACTAATGTTTTTCAGTGGAGCAACTAGCTCCCTAGGGCCATTTCAGGTCAGGAAAATGGTGGTGGGAGGACAGCTTAAAGCCCCTTCTGCATGCATGCTGCAATTCTGATATGAATTGGGCCCGTGTGCACCTGGGAGGAAAGAAACTCCTAGTGTACATGTGAATCAAAGTCCTTGTGGCTGTCGTAAGAATTGTGTAACCTGAATCGGCTCTTATTTGCTTTCAGAATACAGTGTGAGCAAAGGACCGAGGAAGGTTCCTTGTGCTGGAGGAAGACTCTGCCGGTAGTTAAGTGAAGCTGTAGGATCCAGCACAGATAAATGATCTCACCTTCCTTGAACTTTTTGAACTCATTTCTTTTTCATGCTTTTCAAGGATTTTTCTTTATTTTATCAGGAATTAATTAAGAGAGTTTTTATATGCCAAATTGTAGAAGGATTCCTTTGGATCTCACTGGAGCTCTGTTTCTTCCCTTTACCCAGCAAGGAATAGGACTCCATAAAAGAAGGCTCCATAGGGATAGGCTGGAACTGGTAGAGCTATGCAGAATTATGGCTTTAAGATACATTATCGTTTAATTTTTCTAAGCTTTTGAGTTTTCTTTGGATGGAAGTGTAGTTATTTCTAGAATTCAGAAAATTTCACAAATTTCTTCTCATGACCCTTTATTGACATTAAAACCATACTGAACAACTCCCACACTGATTGCTAATTCTTAGCAAGAACACAGTGTTATATCTCTTCCCTTAAAGACAGATGTTACTGAGATAGTTGTCCAGTGTATTAATAAATACATGTTTATTTGTTTTAAAGTACCCCGTCCTTCTAAATCTATTTCCTGTCGTAGTGCATTCAGGGTATCTTACAAACAAGAATAACAAACACATATATGTACCTGATAAAGGGTTTCGATATACACTTCCTTATATAATTTAATTGCTGATAATCAGAGCTTTACACATATACAAAGTTGCACCAAAGAGCAGAGAATATTTCCTTGAGTGCAAAATCCAGTCACTTGCACAAGATCATAGAATGCTTGTTTGTTTATATCAAGCACATTTCTAGTCCTCATAGCTGTAAAAACAAAAAAATTGGAAGAGTTTTCCATTTCTGCATTCTGGGTAAGATTTCAAGTAGTTCATGAGGGGGAATTCATGTAAAACAATTGCCAGTTATCCTCTCATAGGATCTAGCTCCTGCTAACCAATGCGTTAGCATGCGTTTTTATTCCACAGGAATTTTCCATGTCACAGTTTTCTGTCATGCATGGGTACTGAAATAGACTGAAAGTTATTGATTCCACCACCATCAAAATAAATTTGTCTATTCCTTATGGCTTCAACTGCTTTTGTCCCAGAATTTGGAACTGTAACACAGAATTGTGGGCAAGTAGTCTTTATTAGTCTGTATGTGGGAATATCAGAGTGAATTTGCCATCCCTATCCCAAATTATAAGAAGAAAAAAACTACCTCTAAAAAAGGAAGACCTATATTTGACCAGAATCCGTCCTGAATTATATTACCACTTCCTCAAGGCACCTAAATCATTCAAGTTATCCTAACATAAAACTCTGCCATGCTCTTGAAAATACTCAGAACGTACTATAATTTTTGTCCACCCTGTTTCACAACTTTCCGCCCTCGCCTCCTGCTCCCTGGTTCGGCTGGCGGCCGGGGGGGGGGGGCACAGCTCGGCTGAGCTGGGGGGAAGGAAGATGGACGGCCCGCCAGAGAGGTTGGCATCTGCGCTCGCCTAGAGCGCAGGACAACCTCGGGCCGGCCCTGAACAAGGACTGAGTGCACTCACAGTTTGGAGAGTAAAGGAGAAGGGCAAAAGAGGAGGAGAAAGAGCAGAGAAGGGCCAGAGATATGATATCATAAACCCTACAAAAGAGAGGGCTAAAGATGAGCCAGGCAGAATTCTGCTTTCCATCATCAGTGGTGCTCTCCTGTTAAGAAGTCTGCTTGGGCAGTCCTTGCGTGTAACAAAGTTTGGCCCACTTTGGGGTAAGTGTGAAGTGTGAATGGGGCTAGCCTAGGAGGCAAAACTATTTTCAAGAAAGATTTATTTCATTTGAAAGATCATTGACTGGGACTCTCCATATGTTCACTTCTGGATATGAACTCCACTATCCCAAAACCCTACCTTAGGGTCTGAGGTCCTGACATCTCATCCTAGAAATAATTGCTTGTAGTCTAAGGAAAGCTAGATATGCAGTCAAAGACTGAAATTTCAAACCCTATCATTAGGGTAAATTTTTATTTGAATGAAATGTTGGTTTTGGTCTAGAGTTAACTACTAATCCTTTTCTTTCATAAGAAGATAACAGATTAGAAGCAGTGCTCCTACAGAAGGTTTTCATTATATAAATTTGTCTTTCAGGCTTCTTTGAGTCAAACAAAGACACAAATCACAAAAGGTAGCTTCTTTGGGCCATTTTATAAGGAAAGTACAGCCTAATGTAACTGTAAGACAAAAATTTCTCTGCAGTTGGGGTAAAGCTGGGGAGTCCTGACAGCGGCAATTTAAAGAAATATGCTTTAGGATGCAATTGTTTTAGGCTTTGCTAATAATTTGTTACCCTTACAATAGCAACAACCAAAATAACACTATACTATCCTATATTTAATATAGACAAACAAGTACCGCCTATAGAATAGAACTAAGAAGAGGAGGATAAGTCTACATGCATTCTTTTACAATTTAGGTTACTAATTGTTTATTGTAGTATTTTAACTGATGGTGATATTATTTTATGTAACCTGCCACAGAAGCTGTCTGGCTTAAAGTTTTTATGCAGGATATAAATCTTTTAAGTAATATAAATCTTTTAATTACATTTTTGTGGGGAAAGTATATTTGTTTCTCTTATCTGGATACAAAAAAACAAACAACCATACATACCCCTTAATTGTAGAAGAGAGGCATAATAAATCTTCACTAAAACAGCCGTTCAGAATCACACTGGCATCTTGATTCTAAATATTTGTACGAAGTACAGTATTTGAAAATGATACTGTCATAACACTTCTGTCTCATCAGCATATCAAGATTTGTGATGTTCTAGTTCCACGTGTGATGATAATTCAGGGTGTAGAAAAAGAGTCCAGTAGCACTTTAAAGGCCCACAAAATTTTCCAGTTTTCATGAGTCAAAGCTCACTTTGTCAGATACAAATAGAGTGAAGATTCATCAGCCCTTATATCTAGATCAGAAGGTGGGAGGGGTTTTACAAAGAAGGATGCAGTGGTACAATGAAAAATCTAATTACCTTGATTAGAGGTAGGAGATACGGGTAGAGGTGGGGAAGTGCAGAAAATTAGCATCTGAAATGGGATAAGAATCTGTTAATGATATTTTATGTTAAACCATCTTATTCAGTTTGATATAATCAATAATTGTGTCACTGTCATGATTTTTTTAGTTGGTAAGGGATGAAAAATGGTAGTAGTAGGTCCTCATGTGTGATAAACTGTCTTTAATAACAGGAATATTTATTTATTTATCCTTCGACTTGATATACCGCCCTAACCCCCGTAGGGGTCTCTGGGCGGTTTACAATTCTTGGGTGCTAGTCACCTATATCGACCCTAACTACGGCCACACATTGGTACAAGGGGGGGGGGATTTCCCTACCGACACCCTGGTGAAAGCATTCCTCGGCTCGGCGCCTTCTGGCTGCACGATGTCTGGTGCTCAAGCAGACGGGGGGGTGGGAGTGGGGGGGTAGGGAATGCTGGCGACATCGTCCTCGGCCCGACCATGTCCTTTCCGGCTCCGCGCGCCTCTGGATGACGTTGCTCAGCCTCCGTCGACGGAGATTCTTATTTCAGTGTTTTTATCTATTTAAGTGAATATTCAATAGTGTTTATAGATCTATACTTCTATGAATGGTAGTTAAATGTGTATTTTGGTTTCAAGTACTGCCTTTGTATGACACATGGTGTATAGGATTCTGCCCCTTAAGCCTGTCCAGGAATGGGAGGGAATCCTATACTTTTACAATACATTAAACAACAACCCACAGAGGTAGGCTACCCGCTCTGGATTTCAGAACAATTTGCCACTTTACATTTCTTTAATTGACCTGATCATATATGAAATATTCTTCCTGTCTTGGAGGTACTGAATGAATTGCATTTGTGGCATTCTTGCAGTTTCTGAGACTATACCTTCATTTTAGTGCTGTTTGCATCAACTGCAGTCTGTCTGATATAATGCCATTATAACCAGCTACAACAGGTTCTTTGATGTCCCAGCACTGAATTTGTAAAAAAAAAGTCTGTAGCCCTTTTTGTTGTAGAGATATGCCTTTTCCCTCATATTTCTGCAACAGAAGAGGGGGGTTAGCAATACCTAACTGGCGAGTTTATTATCAAGCCGCAGTGCTATCTTGGTTAAGAGAGTAGATACTTCTGAGAAACACAAGGATCTTAAACCTAGAAGGTTTCAATGTGATGGCAGGGTGGCATGCCTTTCTATGGGATAGGAAGTACGAGATACATTCCTATTTTAAGCAACACCTAGTCAAAGCCAGCTTACTGAAAGTATGGAATGAGATTAGAATATCATTTTATACTAAGACGCCAAGATGGCTAGCTCCGCTAGAGGCCATCACGTTACCAAATCTAATGTCAGAGGTACGGGCTCTGACGTATGAGGTTTTTCTCGACAGTAATAATATGTTAAAATCCCGGGAAGAACTGCAAGCCCAACGGATACAGTTATCCTTGTGGGAAAGAAATCAGCTAAGTTCTAAGTATGCAAAGGATAAACAAATAGGTTTTAATTCCGGGATGTCAGATTTAGATAAGATACTATTAGGAGAAGATGTTAAGCTGATTGGCAAAAAATACTCCTTTCTGTTAAAACATAAGATGCAGGATGAGGTCTCTAAAGCAATGATGAGGCCATGGGTGGAAAACTTAGGGTATGAGATAGATGCAATGAAGTGGGAAAAGATCTGGGAAAATTCAAGATGGTTAAAAGCGGTGGCACTAAAAGAAAATGTGTTTAAAATGATTCACCAGTGGTACATGTCACCAGAAAAAATAGCCCAAATATATGTGGGGTTAGATGGTAAGTGTTGGAAATGCAGGGCCCAGATGGGTTCCTACTACCACGTCTGGTGGACATGTAATGATGTGAAGCAATATTGGAAGGAGGTGCAAAAGATCTTAGTGGAAATAACCAATATACAAATTCTGCTAGACCCAGAAATATTTCTTTTGAATATATTTCCCGAAAAATGGAAGAAAAAAGAAAAATATGTAATTTTGCATGTAGTGACTGCTGCGAGAATCGTGCTCGCAAAATATTGGAAGAGTGAACAGGTACCAAGCAGGTGGGACTTGATTAGTAAAATAATTGAAGTGGTAGAGATGGACAATTTAACACAAAAGATGTATGGGAACATGAATTTAGTTTTTCAGAATGTTTGGTCACAAGTATATAAGTTTTTGGAACACAATTGAATATATAGCTACAAAGATGTACGAAAGGGGAGGGAGGAGGAGATCTGGTCTGTAATATGTTTTTTTTGGTGGATATTGGTTTTGTGTCGTTAGTAGTAGTGTGTAGTTTTTGTAGTTTGTGATGTTATGTTTGAATTTTGTGTGGAAAATAATAAAAATTATTTAAAAAAATATTTCTGCAACAGAAGAGGATAGAGACATACTTTTTAAAATGAATGCTGGAAATTCACAGAATTTTTACACTTATTGTTACAGTGGTGTATTTAACTGTGAAATTCCAATTAAAAAACAAACAAAAAATCTCCCAGTGGTGGTAGGAAGAAAAGGAAAATCCTATCTTTCCCACACATGTGTCAGCCATCCTGGCTTTACTGTGATCCTTCCCAAAACTTCACAGCAAAGCAGGTTTTATAAAGAGCAGAGAAAAGATGGGAAAACACCAGGAAGTGTACAAATGCATCATAATGCTAGAGTTCCCAGCTCCTGTTTCTCTCCACTGCTCCAGTGGCTGGTGGGAAAAAAATAATGTTTAAAAAAGCCATTGTCAATTATGTGACAGCACTTCTGGGGAAAACCCGGAAGTGGGATCAATCAGCTCTAGGAATCGCTGGTTTTACAATAGAATTTCCGGCAATTCCTAGAGAGGTGTGATGTCATATTGCCAAGTCAAGCCCAGCAACCATACATGACTGTGGGTTAATGGGGGAAAAGACAACCTTCCCAACAACTCTAAACCCGGGGCAGGTATGCAGTTGACCACTGACAGAGCTGCATAGGTGTTAATTCCAACCTACCTAGTAATGTTATGGAGGCTCTTTTTTTCCCTTTCTTTTTTTTTTTTTTTTTGCATGTAGGCACTTTTTTAAAGCAGAAGGCAAAACAGCCTCATTTACCAGGGTTATCATAGGTCACTGTGTCAAGAAATACACATTTAAATATTGGTGCAGATTTTAAAATTTTCATATATTCCTTATAGCCCTAAATTCTGTTGATTTCATTGTTGAAGAGGTAAGTGCTTAATGGGATTTAAAACTACAACATTTTCTGCAGGAAGTGCTCTGCTACTTCAGAAGAATACTAATTTGCAATGTAGCTGACATAAATTAATGATGACTCTGATCACTTGAACAGCCAAGTTTTTATTATACTGTTGTTATAAATACACATGGCATTCTTTACCATCTGAAGCACAGTGCTGGAGAGCCAGTGTGATGGAGTGGTTGAACTGTCAGACTAGGATTAGGGAGATCCAGGATTAAATCTCTGTTCAGCCTTTAAATTCACTGGGTGACCTTGGGATAGTAACCATCTCTCAACTTAAACTACCTCGCAGGCTAAAACTTTGAGGGAAACTGTGAGCCAGGGGAGAGAAGCTTATGTTTGCTGTTCTGAGGGATGAAATGTGAGATAAACATATAATGTATAGCAGGGGTCGTTTGGGGCCGGAGCCCGCCAGAACACTTCTCCGGCAGCCCAGGAGTGGGCACAAATGGTGGTGGCGGCGGCAAAAGCGCTGCGGTCCGGGGGAGGCCTGGTGAGCCCTGCAGCCGGCTTCCCCGGGCCCACGCCAAAGCGCTGCGGCCTGGGGGAGGCCTGGAGAGCCCCGCAGCGGGTTTACCCGGGCCCGCACCGAAGCGCTGCGGCCCGGGGGAGGCCTGCAGAGCCCCGCTGCCGGCTTCACCGGCCAGCGCCAAAGTGGTAAGTAAGGGATCCGTGGGGGTGACAGGGCTTGATGGGGGGGTGGAAGAGCCTCCCTCCCTCCCCCCATCTCTTTGCCATCTTTCCCTCCTTTCCTTCTCTCCTTCTTTCCTTTTCTTTCCCTCCTTTTTCTCTCTTTTCCTTCCTTCTTTCCTTCCTTCCTCTCTTTTCATCCTTCTTTTCTTCTCTCTCTTTCTTTCCCTCCTTCTTTCATTCTCTTTCCTTATCTCTTTTTATCCCCCCTTTCCTTGCTTCCTTTCTTCCTTTCCTTCTCTATTTCCCTCTTTCCTTCCTTCTTTCCTTCTCTCTACTCTCTCTCTTTCCTTCCCTCTTTCCTCCTTCTGTGGCCCAACTCTAGTGAGAAGGGGTTTAAACTTTAAACCCTTTCTCTCTTCGCTTCCCCCCCCCCCTGCAGGCCAGCTGTGGAAGAGAAGGGGAGGCTTTTGAAGATGCCTCCCCCCCTTTTTTTGCTTCCCCTTCTGACATCACTTCTGGTGATGTCAGGGGGCTTGGTATATGCTAATAGCTCAGTAGCTCATTAGCATACCATATGCTAATGAGCGCCTGAAGCTCTTTTTCTACAAAATGACCCCTGAAGTATTTGTAAATTATGATCCTTCCACAATGATTATGTGATCCTGTGAATGTTTACTGTGCAATCAAGTTTTTAGGTTTTGACTTGGGAACAGAGCCAAAGATTGATCAGCACAAGGGAACCGTGACAAACTGACAGGTAATTCTTCCCATCAGATCTGGAGACAGAGCTAATTTCCAGCTTCCTGTCTCCAACAATGCTCCCTCTAAGCTGTGGAGTCTTGTGAGCAAAAATTCTACTACTGGCATTAAAGCTGTGAGTGAGCAATTTGGCTACTGCATAAATTAGTTTGATCTGGAGCTATCCTTCCTGAGCTAAGACAAAAATGTGTGAGCCAGAGTCTAAAAAACTGTGAGCTAGCTCACACTAACTCAGCTTAGAGGGAACACTGGTCTCCAGTGGCATTTCCTGCTTCGGTTAGGACAGCAGGGCTCTGGACAAGCTGTGTCTTTGTTGGTGCTTCCACTGGGTATTCTGCCCAATGTTGGAAATGGGAAGTTGGGAGTTAGCATTGCCTCCAGATACAGTTGGAGGAGTGGTGTGTCAATCAATGAAGTCACCTTTCTGCCTCCAAGGAGAAGTAACACTAAATCCAATGTTCCATTAGTTGCAGAATTTTGCTTTCTACAGTGCTGTCCTAAGCAAATTATACCCTTCAGAGCCCATTGACTTTGATTCTTTTCTAAGGTATGACTTTGCTTAGTACACCACTGCTAGTTATCTGTATCCTATTTGTAATCATCCATTTTCTGATGGAAAACTTCTCCTTCTTTAAGGCTGTTGATTCAAAGCTTGATGTCAAGCTACTGTACCAAAGGTTTGTTGGAAAATAGTTTTGGGGGCCAACTCTGAAAAAATAAATAAATGAAATCTCAGTCTTGCCAACATTGATGTTAGTGCTTAACTTCAGACACTAATGGACTCTGAATAGGTTTAGAAGCTATGAGAACTGAAGGTCAAGGAAGAAGTCTGTTGAAACAAAACTTTGGGTAGTATGGTTGTGGCAGGATTGTAAACTCCCAAATACCTTAGCCTTCTGAGCATTACAGGAAAAAGGAACTGCTGTAAACAAGATCCACAGAGCATTTGGCAACATATGAAGGTGCTTCATACAGGCAGACCATGGGTCCATCTAATTTAGGGTTCTGTCAGCAGCTCTTCAAGGTCTCTGGCAGTGGCCTCTCCCATAAGATCTTTGTCACTAGAGATGGTTAGACTGAATTTGGGACCTCCAGAGTGCATGGTACATGCACACTCCCATGGAACTATAGTTCATCTACTTTGATACCTGTAACAATGGTCTAATTTGATTCAGAAAATAATGTCTCTGAAATGCCTAGCAGTTGTGTGAATGAATAAATGATAAGTAAGGATGTAAGGCAGCAGTGAGGGGGAATGGGAAGCCTCCATTTATCCCCTGCTCACTCTCTCCTTAAGTGCCATTTGGAGATATGTACCTGTGGGTTGATATGTTGTCAGTGTGTATGGAGAAAGTTAGTGTATAATTAAAGATGTGGTGTTTAAAAGTATTCACGAGTAATACTATTATTCACGACTGTTCAGCACAGAGGATGTTGGTTATGTGGAATGAATAGGCTGGTAGACAGTGCTGGGGAAGAGCAAGTGGTGATGGTACATGTTGGGGAAATGTAATCATATGGTCGTGGAGGAAAAGTTTAGGTTGCTAGGCAGGAGACTCAAAGCTAGGACCTCCAAGGACTCAAAAGTGTTGCCTGTTCCACGTGCAGGGCCAGCTAGACAGGCACAAATTAGGAGTTTCAATGCATGGATGAAACAATGATGTAGGAAGGAAGGGTTTAAGTTTGTTAGGCACTGGGAATGGGATACTTTCTGGAACAAGCAGGACCTGTACAAAAGAGATGGCCTTCGCTTGTCCTGAGAAGGACCCAGTCTTTTGGCATTTAAAATCAAAAAGTGGCAGAGGAGTTTTTAAACTAAATCTTGGGGGAAAGCCAACAGGAGATTAAATGTCTCTGGTTTGGGATGGCCCATCTGTAAGAGATGAAGAGTAGCTTCTAGAGGGAAATAGATTAGAACTGGCCACTGAGAGGGTGACAAGACAGTACTGACTGCCTGACAAGGTCTAGAGGCCACAGGAGGAAGGTTGGAGGAAGGTTGGAGGTCTAATGTGTCTGGGAAATGATAGACTGTATTAGGGATGTGCATTTGGTTTGTCGAAACCAAATGCACCCCCGAAAATGGCCCATTCGGACCGCTTTCAGGCTGCTGCAGGCCAATTCAGATTCTCTGATCTGAATCGGCTTACTGCTGAAATGCCATCGAATTTCGGCGGCAATTCAGCCACCTTATATCCTATGGGCCATTGAAGTCAATGGCGAAAACATAGCGTATATTCTGGGGGCTGGAGGGGAGAGGGTTTGAGGGAGAGGCTCCAACCTCGCAGGGTAGCTGTTGGAGCCTCTCCCCAAGATACCAGGTTTGAAGAACATTGGACCAGGGGGTCCAATTCTACGGGCCCTCAAACAGGTTACCCCTATCCCCTCCATTGTTCTCTATGGTGGGGGGAACTTTTCCCCCCACCATAGAGAACAATGGAGGGGATAGGGGTAACCTGTTTGAGGGCCCGTAGAATCGGACCCCCTGGTCTAATGCTCTTGAAACTTGGTTGGTATCTTAGGGAGAGGCTCCAGCAGCTACCCTGTGAGTTTGGAGCCTCTCCCTCAAGCCCCCTCCCCCCCAGCCCCCAGAATATACCCTATGTTTTCGCCATTGACTTCAATGGCCCATAGGATATAATAGGGCTGAAACTGACATTCGGAAAGACTCCCCAGTCGGCGCCTACTTACGAAACTGACATGCGGGAGTCTTACTGCCAGCCGAAATTGATTCTGCTCGGTCGAATCCAAATGGGCCATTTTTTTTTTTGCACACCCCTAGACTGTATGGCTGTCTAAGTCACACAAGGTGGGGGCCATCAGCTTGTGGTGGTAGCAGCAGTAGCTCCAGGTCTTCTTGCATGGGTCTGCCCTGTGTGAGGTGAGTCTTGCCTCATGAGAAGGGGTCTTTTCCTGATGGCCTTTAATGGCCAATCCACCCCAGCATCCTGGTTCACTTCAGAATTAGGAGAGCTAAAGACATGGCCCTCAGTTTGCAAGACCTGAGAATGCCTGTTAACAATAAGTCAGGAGCAACTTGATGGCACTGAACAGACACAAAGACAGAGCAAACATGAAGGACAATTCTTGCAGAATCTGACTGAACACAGGCTATAGCTCACTTTAAGGCCTACTCTGTTGTATCAAGAGTGGCAATGAAAAATGAATTCTACTATAACCAATTTCCCTAGCAATTTCCCCCTTTCTGGTATATTACCCCAATTTTAAACCTTTTTCTGTTCAAGCAATAAATACCTTAAAGTAAACTGAGTTTTAATCAAATAAGCTACTAAAAACAAAATGGAAAGGAACAGCAATTCTCCATGACAGTTATGGTTTTTAAAATTTTGTATTGGCCCTAAATCTCTCATGTAAACACTCTTATGCTTCTTTTTTGTTTAGAATAATAGATTTTTCCAAGTTGCTAAGATCTCAGTTTCCTTCTGTTTAATATTTAGTGATTGTGCTTCTAGTCTGCTAGTGTCCTTTATAGTTATGTAAAACAATCTTGTTGAGAGCACTGCTTTTTTTGGCTGTATGTCCCTAACAGAGTATAATAATTGTTGTCATTGTGGTCTCATGAAATTACTGTGGTTCCTCTAATGAACACCTGCAAATAATACTTTCTAAATTAGAGTCCTTGCTGTATTGCTTTACTTTCATGCCTATTGGTTTTTCTACAAAACTCAGCATCCTTTTTAAAGAAGGAGTTTACATAATGTTATGTATTGGACTATGGTCTACATGTTGAGCTTCAGTCTGAGGCTCATAGGGACTCTGGTATCCTGAACCGCACATTACGATTGTCTGCTTCTGACAGCAGGCCAATCAAAGCATAGAGGTATGTGTGGAGGGAATGAATTCTATTGGTCTTTATCATGTAAATATGATTGGTTCTTACCATTTTACTGGGCGTGGCTTTCCCAGCCCGGGATGTTTAAAAGGAGCTCTATGTTGTTGTGTTGGATCGTTCTTGTTAATAAAGTTGAAATCACTTGGTTAAGAGCTGCCTGAGCCTGATTCACTTCACATAATTTCAGAGTTACAGGGTCATACCAAGAACTGATTTCTTGGGCATGTTTAAGTCAGAAGGCTTGAGCATTATCTCTCTTCAGCAGCAGTACAACCCGGTCATATTAGATTAATCCTCTGGTAACTGTCATTTCCATCCTATTCTCTTATAAACCTCCAAATTCAACTTTTAAAAAGACAGTAGAAAACTACAGAAGAGCCTGTAAAAGCACAATTGTTGGTTTATCTTATTAGCATGTTTAATTTTTGCAGGCTTCCAGATTCAAATTAAGACCTTGTTTCTCCCAAAATCGTACTGTTTAGCTCTATAACTCTCCAATTTGAGCAAATGATCTTGCATGAAATGATTTGAATCCAGGTCATATTTTACCTCATAGTTAAAATAGTTAATTGTAGTGGTAATCTATTGAGGAAATAGGACAGACTTCTATCAAAAACATCCAGGTCCGTTCATATTTTACCTCGTAGTTAAAATAGTTAATTATAGTTGAAATCTGTTGAGGAAATAGGACAGACTTCTATCAAAAACATTACCAAATGATGTTAATGAGAACCTTTATTAAAGAAAGTAACACCATATGTTTTTAAAGTTTTCTTTTTTCTAATAGGAAAAATAGATTGGTAATGTATAGTCCTACAGTCACTTTTGCTTTTAGGACTGGTGTTGATGGTTTCCCAATGTCTTAATCATGTTTAAGAGAAGAGATTGGGAACATGTTCTATGAGTTCATGTCCTGCCACTCCATCCCATGCAAATTCATATCTCCTTTTCACTGTTAGCCATTGCCATGGCTCAGGTGGGGTGTCACCTGACTCTGCCACCATTCTGGTTCCAGGCTCCTCTGAGAAGGCCCAGAGCACCCTCCCAGGCCTTTAGACCTCCCTTTTGGCTGAATAATAGGTGTGAGGACCAGGCAGAGTGAACACTGAAAATAATTTATTTTATAGGAGGTCAAACAAACAAGGTGCAGAATAATAACATTAAGTGGGTGAAAAGAAATAAAATGCCCTAACGCGTCTAAATATATACTGTCCCTAGCTCACTATTTCAAGTGGCCTTAGACTACTCACCCTTCCCTCAGGATGAGGGTTTCTTCCCACAGCAGCCTTCCTTCTGGCTCTGCCCTCTGGGAAGAAGAACAGCTTTCCCTGTTGTACCAGTTCTCTTATTCCCCAGCCCTCTTCTTCCCTATTGGTTAAAATTGGCGCCAAAACTTCCCAAGGCCTTCTGGGATTTGTAGGCCCAGCCTCTCCTACTGCTAGCCAGGCTCCCTGGGCCTAGTAGGCCTCTGGTGGCACAGCCCAGATGTAGCATTACATCAATTTAAAGCTAAACATGTTAATTATGAACCATAATTGGAAACCAGGGTTTGAACTTTGTTTGCAAACTGTACTTAAAATCATGGTAATTTTAACCAAATGAAGGCACAGAGTGGCACATGTTTAACTCTGAAAATGGAAAGGAAGGAGTCATTTGGTTCAGTGATAGAGATGTTCTCATTCTCTTAATCATGTTAATGTGGGATCACATACTCAGCAGAGCATCTATCTTGGCTGCCAATTGCCCCCCCCCCCTCAATTTTAGGGGGGGTTTGCTTATTTTATAACCCATCATGGCCTGGGATCCATACATTGTAGAGCCAGTATCTCTCAATATGAGTTGTTGACAGTGGATCAGAGGTTTTTCTATATTCCTTTGCTATGGAAAGTAAGAATGTTGGGTATAAGGTACAGGACCTTCACTGCAGTTGCCCTAAGGCTTTAGAATACACTCCTAATTGCTTCTTCTTGTTCTTTGAGAGAAAAAATGCAAATCATGCTTATACTTTAGGACATTTGTCTGTTTAGATTTGCTGTACTGTTCTTCAGTGCTTCCTTTTAAAAGCTACCTTCTTATGAGTTTGCTGTTTTAATGTGGAAGTTTAAGTATGTGTTATTTAGAGCTACCTTGTGCTAAGGAAAGCCGAGGTAAAATATTTTTAATAAATAAAAATATTATTTTAGAACAAAGTTTGTGAAATGAGATCTCTGCACATCTAGTTCCATAGTGAATTGATTCAGAAGTGATTACTACTAATAATATATATGTTATAATGAATGATTGAATATGGTGTCTTCATTGCACACCCTTTCAACCTTTACAAAGATTTGCAGTTATGCTAATGAATCCTGACATTCAAAAAGTAAGCCAGAAAAGTTCGTACAATTTTGATAATTTAAGAACTAGGATAATATAAAATCCAATTGTAAATAATACTGTCTAAATTTATACAGCAGAAATACCATTCAGAATCCATATCTTCTTTCTGTGCAGGCGTGTCATGGAATATAAAACACTAAGAATGTTCTTTTCTTTGATCTCAATTATTATATTTTAAATCTGGTAACAATAAAATACGTTTCATGGAGAAGTGCTTTTATATTTGACCAAGACCACCTTTGTAGACCATGCATACTGTTCAAGTGCACGCTTTTTGATTTGTATCCTGTGGAAAAAAGACTGAAAAATAAAATTAGGATATAGGATATTTAAATCATACTCATGTAGAAGTAGAACATGTAAAGAAGTATATGTCATGAATAAAATTTTGACTATATCATCTTATAGATTGTTGCATGTAATAGTCCATCATTTTAATATATAAATACATTCTACTTTAGTATCTCCTTTTAAGCAAAATGATGCAAAACTGGAAGGAAGCAAAAAAAAAAACCCTTTTCTTGTTTTCATTCAATCTTCACTCCTACCTATGTTTATTTGAACAATTCAGACATAATGACAGTGATCTTATAATGTCATTGCAAGAGCAAGCCTTGGAAGTCCTCAGACTCATGCATGCCCTCCCCATCCATCTTCTTCAGAACAGCTTGGGAACTGAAGACTTCTTGTCCATTGTGTTCATAGCACAAGCTATAGTGTTTTCTTGTCTACCAGCCAGGAATCCAAATCCAGATTTAAGTTCTTCATGTCTGAATACAGCCAGCATCTCTCTGACCTTCCCAGGAATGTTACCCAAATAGGCTGTCTCTTATTTAATTGGGAAAATTAGCTTTATTAGAGACACAGCAAGAGGGGGTAACTGGGAATCTCCACCTGTGTATACCAGGATTGTTCCCTTAGAGAACTCTCAGAATAAACTAGTCAGGTGTTCAACTTGTTTTATTGAAAAATAATAAAAGAGCAAGACACATACAAAGCACACTTAGAATATGCAGAATAGCTAAGAGAAAAACAGGGATGAGTGCGGAAAAGCAAGGGCGTTTCAAGGGTGATATTTACCAGTCTTGAAGATTCAGGTCCGCGGAGGAGAGAAACGACCAGCAAGGGTGGGCATGAGGTTGAGGATGAAAGCGCACACACAAACCCTGAGGATGAGTGCTTGTAGAGGAAAAGTTCCCTGAGGCGCTATGACTGGTTTGCCCTAAGAGCAATAGCTTGATGTGTTTACTGGAATTTTCTAAAAGACTTGGGCAAAGCCAAATGTTTCTCCCAGTGGGAGATCAAAGGAGTGAGCAGAGTTTTATGGCTCACTGACAGCTCATTAGCCAGAAACTTTTCTGTGGAGGTGCAAATACAGGGAGCGGGGATGCAAATACTGGAAGTGGGGAGCTCAATTAAGTCACCACTAATTAGATTAGCAGCTAATATAATTAGTGATGATCTAATTAAGAGGGTGAGTGCGAAGGCAGACAATGACCTTCTATCTGCAGCTTCTTCAGAAGTTCTTCAACAGCCTTTGGTTGGACATTGTTGCAGCAATCACACACTTTTCCTGTTCCAGAGCTGAAAGCAAGTGCTGGGACTCCTGCACTCCTGCAGCCCCCGAGCACACCCCCTCCCCACCAGCAGACTATGCGGAGGAATGTGGGGAGGCCTCTCCCCCCCCACAACCAGGCTGGAGAAGTGCGTGTGCAGGCCAGAGGCATTGGGTTGGGGAAGGAAAGAGGGAGGGAGCAGCAGACCACCCCAGGAAGAGTCATGTGATCCAATATCATGTGGCTCAGGGTGGCTGGGTTGGCACAGGCACAGTGAGGTGCCAGGGCAGGCCACTCCACTCAGCAAAGTGTGCAGCCTTGTGGTCTGGTGGCTGCAGGGGCAATTCCTTCTCTTCCTGGCCAACCAGCTTCTGTTCTGTTGTTGCCAGTCACCCCAGGAAGGGACTGGGAGGGGAGGGGCACAGGAGGTGGCTGGGCAAATTTGGGAGGGGCATTGCCCCCAGGGTCTCCCGCAGTGGCTACAGGCCTGCTCATTGATGACCCCTGAAATACAGGATAGGGGAAATTTCCAGGTGTTATTGATATGCTAACAAGGATAAATGTGGAGAAAGGGGGAAGCATGATCAGGGATGAAAGAGGTTAATTCAAGGTGAGAAACCCATTGTTATAAATTATGCATTACTTTAAGATGGGAAAGGGTTGTTTACAAGTCAGACCCTTAAGTAACTTCCAAATAGTTACCCAGGCTGGTGTTCTGACTGGCATCCCCTTTGGGGTCATTTCTGGGCCAGGCAATGTGTTGTGTGATATGATATTTGGAGAGATATTATATGAAGGGTGTTTGGGCTTCTTTTCTCTCTGGCTGCCAACTACCCATCTGTGGGAGGGGTCTGACTGCTAACAAGATAAAAGTGTGGGAAGGGTAAGCTGTTTTCTCCTTGGTTACAAGGAATTATGCTACATGAATATCAGATTATATAATATCAGATATTTATGAAATAAAGCTGGAGTTGTGCTGTTTATGTGTTTCAGGAGAGGATATCAGTCCTCTAATACATTATTAGTTGGAATAAATTTTAAAACAATCTTTTATTCACTTTAAAGATATAGAAGCTTTCATCATTATCATGAGGAATTGTGGGATTCACATTTGAGCAATGCAGTAACTCCCCTCCTCCCAGCAATTTAAGTAAAGCAACTGACTTTTATGGTACTATATCACAGACAGTATTACATTTATTTTTTATTCCCTATTTTGCAGTTGTCCATATTTATCAGATCAGATTACACCTGCTATACCTGCAGTAGGCGCAGTTCTATTCTTTTTTGTGATGGGGACCTTGCTACGTACTAGCTTCAGTGATCCTGGAGTCCTGCCCCGTGCAACGCCAGATGAAGCAGCAGATCTGGAAAGACAAATAGGTAACACAGAAGGTCTGTCATTGTCCCTTACCTTTCTTTGTAACTGTGTGTGTTGGATGGCAGCACCATCCATATTGTCAAAAAACAGGAACAAATTGCTTAATGTTACAACTATGGAATAGTAATAATTTGTGAAACCCAATCTTAACTAGGTTTTCAGTTTTGACTTAGAGGATAGTGCAGATTTGCACAAACTATAATTTGTGGAGTTTGGATGTAATGGGGCACTGTGCATTTTGTGCTCAACCTGGAAGTCATGGAGGAAATTGAAGTGTGCAAGGATAGAGAGGAGAAGGATAAGAACATAAGAACATAAGAGAAGCCAATGTTGGATCAGGCCAACAGCCCATCCAGTCCAACACTCTGTCACACAGTGGCCAAAAATACCAGGATAAAGTGCCCAAGCCAAAGCATGGCTTCAGTGTCCAAACTATGGGTTGGTTGTTAATTGTGAACCAAGTCAGTATGATATCTATATACATAAACTTTATACAATAATACATTTCTACTCTGTCATTAAGCTCAATGGTTGACTTTGCAACAGTCACTTTCTGTCAGCCTAACCATGAATGCTACCATGAGCTCTTCAGAGAGAGAGAGAGAAAGAAAGATCTAATAAATAAAATAAAATCTGTTTTTTTTGATGCAGTATTATTGAAGGAAGAGGAGGTGACAGTTTTCATATACACAAAATGAAGCCTACTTGGCAAGAATGCACTGATTCTCTGCTTAGCTGTCCTATTTGCTTTGCACCAAACTGCAGGTGTGCTTGTGGCAGATTACTGTGATAAGCCACGTGCCAAGTCAGGGGAGCTTTGTTTTGTTTTTCAAACTGGATAAGAACAGATTAGTTGTGTGGATTTGCCCTTAGGATTTTGCATGCAAGACCCAGTTGTACCCTGTTTAAATAAATATTAGTTTGTTTTAATGCTTCTTACATTGCCATTCTAAGCAGAGTTGTGTGCTTCTGAGATCATTGACTTCAATGGACTCAGAGTGTAGTTTTGCTTAGGATGGCACTGTTGGTCCCTCAAGTTGTACGGTTGTGATGCTCCTACACCCATTTTTACCAATGGAATTCTAAGTTATCAAAGTTTTTAGACATTCTTACTTCCATCTTGAAGATGGTTACAAAGTGTATTTGGGCTTAAATTTATTTTACTGTAAATTAGGTAGGGTGCTGCCCTGACTTCTCAGGAATTTCAGTTGATATTGAACAGTAGGCCACCCCAGATGAGATTGAGTACACCACAATACTAGTTATTGATACGTACTGCCTTCCAGAAATATTTCAAAATGCCCTTTTGATTATGTGGAGGTTTAATTATTTGGATCTAATATATGCAGGAAATACCCACTTGTGGTTATCTACTGTTGCACTAATCTTAGAAATCAAGAGTACCTAAGGATACATTTTAGTGGCCTCATGGCAGCTAAGGAATACTCATTCTAGAATGATTGTGGATTTGTAAATATTTAAAAAAGAATTTTGTCAAAGATGTTCCAGAACTCCATTCCAGCACATTCCCCGAGAAAAAAGCTCTTTGCCCTCTAGAGTCAGAGGGTCTCTCTCATCCCATCAAAGATCTTCTCCTTAGGAACCTTCCAGAAGATCCTACCTTCTGGTCCTCATCCCCCCCCTCCCATGATGTAATACAATTAAGCACAGGTTCCCATGATGTACCCAATTACTACATTCCTCTGTGTGTTCTTGAAGGACATGCTCTTGGTAACAAGAGCTCTAAGATCACAGACACCTGTGAGCACAACTAGACTCTAGAATATTTTTTAACCCTTGCAGATTTTATTCTTTTACAGGTTAGAGATTCTGAAACAGTGAATTTGCATGCCACCATAGAGTTTCTAAAGCTATGTAAACAGGGGAAACAGCTATGAATAGTTAATGTTAACAAAAATATGTAAAAAATAAACTCTTATAATTATAAAGATTATAAGTGTACTTTATTCCAAATATAATATAATAGGTGGGGCTGAGAAAGAACTGTCCATGAGAGAACAGCTCTGAAAAAACTTATGACTGACCCAAGGTCACACCAGCAGCTGCATGTGGAGGCATGGGGAATCAAACCCGGATTAGAGTTGGCACTCTTAACCACTACACCAAACTGGCTCTAACCAACAGAGTGATTTAGCAGCTGTCCACTCCAAAATTCTGAGAGAGGTGAAAGCTTGTTCTTTGTCTAGATGACTTTCTCCTATATATTGGTAGGATTGACCTGAGGCTTGCATTGAGTCTGGAAAATTTGTCATAGGCCTTTTTCATTAGTTTTGGGTATGAAATAATTGAGGTTATACTGACTCTTACTAATGCCAGGAGATGTACAGGGAACATGTCAGCCCTGCTCTAATATCAGTACCAATAATGCATCATTCTTTTGCAAGGTTAAGAATGTTTTCAATCAGTCATGTAAAATTTTTACACAAGATATTATTTTGATTATCTCAAACAGAATCCAAAATAACTTCACTAGGTTTGCAGTATACCAATCTTCTGGCATATACTAATATGTGGTTATTCGGCAAGTTCTTGAACAAGTACACTGATAGTTATCTGAGCTTAGAACACTGATATCGATAGGGAATGCAGTCTGATCTTCGTGGATGCCATTACCTTTATATTTTAACTTTGATTCAAGGTCTTCAGTTCACTTAAGGTTTTTTAATTTAATGAGTTCAGTTTGGCACCAAGTGCCTCTACTTCAGGCGTGGCGAAACTTGCTTAACGTAAGAGCCACATGGAATAAATGTCAGATGTTTGAGAGCCGCAAGAGACGAACAAATATTGCACACACATTTTTATTGGAAAATATGCAAATTTGCTTTTTATTAACATTAAATGAGACTGCCAAAAAGAAAAGGGGTAAAAACAGGTATTAATAATGATATTTATTTGTCCAATGATATTTGTTTGCTAATGATATTTGTCTAAGAGATGGAAAGAAAGCAAATGGACGGGGGAGGGGGGAAGGAAGGGGGAAAGAGAGAGAGAAAGAGAGGTGGAAAGAAAGCAAATAAATGGGGGGAGGGAGGGAGAGGTGGAGAGAAAGCAACTGTAATTTAAATGCCTTCTCCAAAACCCCCCCCCACGCCTCCACACCAGCTGACTTGGCTTGGAGAAGGAATTTAAAGAGACAAATGCCTTCTCCAAGCTGGTGGAGGTGGGGCTTTGAGAATGCATTTAAAGTTAAAGTGGCTTTCTTTCTCTGCTCCCCCCCACACCTCAAGCCTACCCAGGGAGGGGAACACTGGCTGGGGAAGGGAAGACCGATTGGGGAGGAATGCCTCCCCTTCGCTTTCCCAGCTGCCCTTCCAGGAACTGCAGAAGATGTGTGAAAGAGCCTCATGTGGCTCCCGAGCCACAGTTTGGCCACCCCTGCTCTATTTGAATAGTCAGTCAGTCAGGCAGGCAGGCATTTATTACGGCAACAAGCCATAGAACACACATGCTTAAATATAACATTCATAACATTCATATAACTGAATTTAGGACAGTAAAATAAAACTCTATAAAATACAGTTGAGCGTAATAAAGTAAAAGAAGGACATAAAACAGAGACTATTAGGCAACTATTATTATATATTTGATTGTGTATTTCAGATGCAGTAGCATGCTACCCAAAATTTTGCCACAGTTTCGGTAATTGTCCGGTTCCCATCAATTAACAATCGGTTACATTGCTCAGCACCTGATTGTCCCACCATATCTGTTATAAGAGGAGTAATATATTTGTTACGTATCTTATTATACCAGTTACATCTGAGCATCATGTGCTCAATAGTTTCTGTCTCTCCTGAGCCGCATCGACAAAGTCTATACTCAGTGGGGATCCTTTTGAATCTGCCCTCAAGCATCGCATAGGGGAAAGCCTCACATCTGGCTAAAGTGAAGGTTTTCCTAAACTTATGAGTATCAAGCTGTGATAAATAGGACATGGGTTGCAAGCGATATTTGACAGAATCTGGGGCTCTAAACTTAGGACATCTACCGAGATATGTCTGTCTCTCCATGTCCATCATTCTCTGTTTTAGGGCTGATTTTGCTACATCCCAATGCATACTCAAAATCGCTTAGGGGGAAAAACCAAGCTCATATAATTTATTATGAACTGCTCTCAGCCATTTGGATTGAAAGTTGTCTGAGAGTAACAAGTGGGTTAGTCCCTGAGGATGAAAATTTAGTTTAAGCCAATACTGGAGTGAAGCTAAAGTAATTTTGGCTTCCAC
>NW_015176497.1:68916-98747 GCF_001447785.1 Gekko japonicus | reverse complement strand
ATTTTAATTGAACAATATAGGATTAATTTCCTCTTGAGAAACTGGTGGCCAGGAAGGCAAGTCCTCAAAATCAGCAGTTGTCACTGGGGTTAAGGGAGAATCTTTATACAATTGCTCAAAAAAAGTAACCCATTTGCAGGGCTGTATTGGGGGATCAGTCTGGGAGGAAAATTTTTGTTTTTTATCAGTGACCAATCGCCAAAAGAGGGAGGAGTTTTTCTGTTTGGCAGCCAGAATTAATTCTGCCCAAAGAGCTTTGGTGTAATTTTTTTTCTTTTGTTGGATTTGAATAGTTGATTCTCTCATGTTATTGATGTAGCTTTGTTAGCAGTCAGTTTAAGTAAGCATTACTTTGATTAATTATGTTCTTGCAAAACAGAAGGCAGATGTATCAAGAGCCTTTAGATGTTAGCTGTTCAAATATAATACATTTTTTTGTTTTTAAAAGCCTTATTAATTGGGGAATTGTAACAATTTTTCCCCTGGGGTATTCAGATGTCTTAAAATAGGCCATCCTAGTTACCCGTTATTGTTTCTCATTTGGAGCCTCAGTGGGCAAAGCTCTAAATCAGAGGTGTCAAACTCATTTGTTATGAGGGCCAGATCTGACATAAATGTCACTTCTTTTGGTTGGGCCATATGTGCCATAAAATGTAATGCCAGGTACCAGAGAAATTTTACCACTGACCATGACCCACACCCTTCCTCAGCACCTAACCACCATTTGCTCGATATGCACAAGACGTTTTGCACAGCACAGAGAACAATTGCTTGATAATCAAAGTTGCTTGCAGGCCAGATAAGAGCCCTAGATTCTTCCAGCCATGTATACAATCTTGACCATATATTCTGGAATTTTTCTTCTTGTTGTCCTCTCAAAAATAAAGTCAGTTTATCCATCTCCACAGTCTCAAGCGTTTTAATTGTAATTTCTTCTTTTAATGGTATTTCTTTTTTTCTCCAATATTTAGCATACAGTATTCTTGCAGTAGTTAGTACATGTATAATAAGATAAAAATCTTGTTTTTTTACAGTTTTCTGGTCTTACGTTCAATAAAAATAGTTCAGGAGTGAAAGGTATAATACAATTTAACATTTTTGGTAACATTTTATGGATCCAGGCCCAATACTTTTTAACTCTATCACACGTCCACCACATATGAAAAAATGAGCCAACAACTTTTTTACATTTCCAACAAACATTTGAAAAATGAGGGTAAAATTTTGCTAACATATCTGGCGTCATATACCATCTATAAAACATTTTATATATATTGTCTGGAAGTGGAGCCGTCATAGAATCTACTTATAATTATATGCGGTTTTGATAGACAAAGTATGTTGACTTTACAGATATGCAATACACAAATGGATTTTGTAAGAAGTATTTTAACAGATATTACAAAGGTGTAAGAAACTCCCCAACCTTTTTATGTTCTATGTTTTTGTCTATGTATTTGTATGTTTATATATTTGTTTGAATTATAATAAAATACAATTTCCCCCCCCCCCAAAAAAAAAGAGCCCTAGATGCCATATATTTGACATGTCTGCTCTAAATCTCATTAACATGCAGGGACACTTAGAGTGATTTTGTGATATCAAGAGTTATCAAGGGAGAGTGTCATAAGGACTGTATCGTAGAAACAGTTTTGAGTGTGGAAGTATTCCTTCCTGGTCTTAGAAAGCATGACATATACAGATCAGTCATTAACTGATCAATTTGTCAGCTTGCCAGGGGTAATTGTCCCTGGCCCTCTGATAAAAAGAATGCCTAATAGTACATACCCCCTCCCCCCACTTGTGTTGTTGTTTGGAGAAATTTATTTATTTATTTATTATTTCATTCCATTTCTATCCCGCCCTCCCCGCACGCAGGCTCAGGGCGGCTTACAGGGCACAAAGTGCTATAAAACAGATAAATTAAAACAACAGAGGCTAAAAACATTACAATAGCAGGATTCTCTCTCACTGCTTCCCTTCTCCACAGTGCAAGAAATCCTTGTTTTCCCTTAGGTTCTATATGCTTATCATGCTACTTATGCTGACGGGGAGGAAGCTGAGGAACATCTTGCTAGCAGTTGAATCAGGTCTCATCTTGAGTTGGTTCCTCCTCTGTATTGCAGGTATATAAGCTTCTGAGTGGCCAGAGGCACAAGCCTTTTAGCAAGAACCAAAGGGCCCTTAGGTCACAGCCTGTGGCCCATTGTGAGGATCAGTCCAGAATGTTGTTGGTGTACTTTCTGTTTGTTTAAATTGTATTTCTGTGTTTTAAATGATCTTTCTATTTAAGCTGTAGCTTGGTCTCTTTGTAAGCTGCTTGGGTCCCTATTAAGGAGAAAAGCAGGGTAAAAATGCTCACATGAAAAGGAACAATTAAGACAAGGAACAATTAAGACATTGAACATAACAGTGAACATAAATAGAAGATAGTAGGCCAAACCAATATTTGTGGACCACATCTGAAAGGCAGTAGTTCAATTCAGATGTAGTATGAAATTAGGTAGTTCAGTTTAACTATTGCTAGTGGATCATCTGAAAGCCTTCAAACAATATTATTTCAGTTTGTGCATGACAAAATGGATGCAAAATTTTGGAGAAAATACACATGTGAGTCAGTGGGAAAATATTTGGAGTAAAGAAATTAAGTTTACTGAATGTCAAATGCTAAGGGAGAAAATGTCAAACACTAAGGGAGAACGGGTATAAAATGTTCTTTAGATGGTATATTACCCTTAAAGATATACGGTAGCAAAAGTAAATAAAGATTATAATAAGGAGTGCTGGAAATGTCAGAATACAGATGCAACATTCTATCATATGTAGTGGACATAGGGTTGCCAAGTCCTACCTGTCTGCTGGTGGGGGGACTCCCAATTCTTTCTGGAGTTCTTCTGGTGTGCGCGCAAAGCTCGCACATCACAGTGACATCACCCAGAAGTTACATCATCATGTTTCTGACATTGGGGGCAATGCTCTAGGCTTTGGGCAAAACTGCCTTTTTGGGTCTCAAAACCATAGAGTTTTGCCCAAAACCTAGAGAGTTGCCCCCAATGTTGGAAACGTGATGACATCACTCCCAGATGATGTCATTGCACCAGTGGTGCTGGGAGGGGGCTTCTTGGTGTGGGGCTTCCTCTGTTGGGCCACAGTGGATTGGGGCCCCCAAAATCAGGAGATCCCTTGGCCCCACCAGGGAATGGCAACCCTGTGGACATCAAAGAAAACTAGAAAATATTGGATTGAGATACATGAAGAAACACAAAAGATACTAAAATTAAAGTTTGTGATGGACTCAAAAAGTATGTTATTAAATATCTTATCAAGCAATATTACAAAAATACACAGTGAATTATTATTTTTTAAATAATTTTTATTTCTTTTATATACTACATCCTAAGGGAAAGGGGTTTTATATACTACATCCTAAGGGAAAGGGGCAAAGGAAGCTCTAAAACGAATACAGAAGCTAAATTAAGACAAGGGTCATATTTCAGAAATTACTTTCTTATATATTGGACCTTCAATAATAACAAAGGTACTATGTCAAGTTATTGATTTCTAGATAAAGCTGGTTTGAGTCTTTAATACAGATCTATAGGTGCTTTATAGTCAGTTGTGTTCTATTGAACTTCCAGTTTATTTTCCACACTTTTTCTTCTTGTATTTCAGTTTAACTTTAAGTGGTTTGGGAACAGCTACTTCTTTTTCCGAATCTGAGACCTCAGAGATACTGCCAGAGCTACTTGACCTATCTTAAGCTTCACAGTCACTTTTATCATCTTCTTCATTGTTGTCCTCAGTCTTTCTTTCATCTTTGTTCAGGTATTTTGCTGTTCCAAAAAATGTTTGGCTTTCTGAACAGAGTCAATCTTGGTCTTCTTATCTTTATAGCTGAATACAAGTCCTTCTGGAAATGTCCATCTGTATAAAATTGAGTTATTATGGAGGAAGAAAGTTAAGTCTTTGTATTGTCGCCTTTGCTTCCACACCTCAAATGGAATATCCTTTAAAATGTTCACTTCTTCATCTTTTTCTTTCAAGGTTTTTCCAGATGTAGCTTTCAAAACAGCTTCTCTAGTAGCTCTCTTGGAGAATTTTACAAATACTTCACCAGGTAGCTTATTTTTCTTGATGAAATCTGAGTAAGTCCGATAAGTCAGATCCATATCGTTTTGCAGTACATCTTGTTTAAGTTTCGTCATTGGTGCTAATGCTTCGCTTAAAAGTTCTTTTAAATTTTCTCCTTTTTCTGGAATGCCTTGAAAGTGCAAGACATACATTGATCTTTCCATTTGGAGCTGCAACAGTTTATCTGAGAATCTCTCTTTTTCCACTTCTTCCAGTTTCTGTTTAATATCTTTTGTTTTTGTCTCAACTTTCTTAATGGCTTTCTCAGTATCATCTGCTCTTTTATCCATCCTTGTCAATTGCTTTTGGACTCTATCCACCTTGCTGTTGATATTTGACATCTGCTCCAGCAGAGGGCGCAATGCCAGTGCCAGCATATTAGGAAAGTCAGCAGCTGCTTCCTGTTTCTGGGAAGGAGTCGTGGGTTGATTATTTCCTGTGAGAGGCTTCTTTTCCAGCGTCATTCTTCTCCTTCTACCAGACATTGTTTACACAAGGAGAAAGTTTTTAACGTTAAAATGAAAGTTCTTAGATTTGAAAACGCTTTGGACTATTTTGCACCTTTCGGTCTCTTTTGCTGTCTCTCACGGTCAGTTTCGCTTTTTTCCTCCCCTCAGTGAATTATTTAAGTATATGGTGAAAGAGGCAAGAGTAATATTTGCAGCAGATGGACAAAGCTTAAAGCAGAAGCACCTCATTTAATTTTTCCAGAGGTGTTTTTTTAGTTTGGATGGAGAGGACAATATGCTGTGCCTCCACTATCATAGCAAACTAAAGTAAATAAATAAATAACCTTGTTTTTTCCATTCAGCTTTCTAAACCGAGCAGTACTTCAGGTTTAACTTTAAGCGATTCTTTGGCTACCGGAATAATAAATGGTGGTTTTTACAAACCTTAGAGGAGAGGTTTGTTCCTGGGTTTTTCATGTGAGAAAGAAATCTACAAAACAAAATGTGACATCTTTTATTATACTGTCAAATATAGTTCAAAGAATGTATTATACAGTATCTTTTAACAGGCAGAGTGGTATCAGCAGAGTAGTATGTTAATTTTCATAGTTAAACATGAAAATAATGTAGTTCACTTAACATGATGTATGACGTAACTGTGCAAAGAGTATCAATTTGTGCTTGAACAATGCTTCCTTTTTAAATTTGTGCTTACTGATTTGTTCCAGTTAGTGACTTATTTATCCATTGCACAAGCATAATTGTCCTAGCTTATTGCTTTTACACAGTAGGTTTTCACAGTAGCAATGTTTTAGCATTCAGCAGAATAATGTGCTGTCCAAATATTGAATGCTTCCACATACATAAAACTTTATGCAAGTCAAAAATTTGCCCAGTAGGGAAGAAAAGTACCACAGGTTTTCCATTTGCAGGGAACTTTTTACATGGGAAAGTATTTTTGTATGTGATCCACTACCAGCATTCTGAAGGCCAGAAAGGTTAACAGTTCGTTCTACCAACTCAGAACCTTAACACTTCATTCGCCTACATACGTAGATCTAGGATTGCTTATCAGAGATGCTTTAGGCTGGTGGGCAGGGGGTTGGACTAGATTGTCTGTATGGCCCCTTCCAATTCTATGATTCTATGATATGAATTGGGAATTAGCCTTATTTGTTGAGAACAATTTGTTGGGGGTTTTTTCCTACATGGGATAAATTCAAAGGAAATGTGGGAATGAATATATTTACATTTGTCTTCTGTCTTGTTGGCAGTTTGCTGTCTGGAGAGGGTGAGGACTGGGAAGGTTGTGAACCTTTGAGCCTTATACATTTTCCAATTAAGTCCCTTGATTAACATGAGGTCTTTTCAAGAAAGGATGTATTGATCATTGGGGGGGAGGTATGCATTGTCCTTTTAATTATTTATCATAAATTTTAAAGTATAGTTCAGATTTCTTTTACATATGGTAGTGTTGAGTAAAAAGTATTACAGTGAGATGTGTATCTCAAACGCAGCAGAAGAGAATTTAATGGTATAACTGTTTTTTTATTTCCACATTTAGATATTGCAAATGGTTCCAATTCGGGAGGGTATCGTCCACCTCCCAGAACAAAAGAAGTAGTGATTAATGGGCAGACAGTAAAATTGAAATACTGTTTTACCTGCAAGATTTTCCGTCCTCCTCGTGCCTCACATTGCAGCCTTTGTGATAACTGTGTAGGTGAGTACAGTGACAAATACTTGCTATCTAGGGTTCCACAACCATTCAATTATTTTCTAAAGCAAACATTCTCTCTGCTAGCAACCTCAGTGATTCATCTCACAGCACTTTGTTCAGCTTGAACATAACAGCAAAGCTTTTGGTTGATTACTTCAAAACGAAATGTCACATTTCTGTCATTTGTACTGTTATGAGCCAGACTTCTGAAAATCCTTGGGTAATCAAAAATTAGATTTATTTTTATAAGTTAGGGCATATGTTTTGGTATGTTTTGGTAGTTTAAATAAAACAACAACAACAAATCTATCCCAAGTAACCCGCACTTCTGACTTTGAATGCTAAAAGAAATGACATAATACTACCGTAACAAAGGGTTTATGATGCTTTTTTTTTTTTACATCACAATCTGGAATTATTTGTTCAGTCAGCCTGACACCCATTGAAAGCAGGCAGAACCTGGTTAGAACAACCCAAATATTACTCTGGAAGACTGTGGTTATCAGTGATATTTTTAGAAGGGTAGCCAGGTTCAGCTGGAACAGCAAGATAAAACAGGCGTCCAGTAGCACTTTAGAGTAACAGAATTTATTCTGGCATGGATTTTGTGTGTCAAAGCTCATTTCATTACATGCACAAAGTGTCTATAAGGCCAATTTATTTTAAAAGCTGCAGAGTTTAAAACTAGCCTGTCTTTATAACATCTCCCCACCCCCACGTGCCTTTCTGTTGTTTGCAGCCTTATGGAAGTACACTTAATGCTATGCTTCTGATGAAATGAGTTCTGACTCATGGAAGCTTATGCTGGAATATATATATATATGTATATTTGGTTTTTTGTGTCCCATTGGACTCCTGTTTTGTATTAGTGTTACTGTCACCAATAGCATAGGAAGAAACACCTCGAAGATTAGAGGAAATTCATACAATAGTAAGTGGTGAATATATATCTTCTATTACATACTCTCCAGCATCTTGCAGATGAAAATACGGACACTCCTGTGCCTGAGTGGGTCATGTGTAGTCTAAACAAAGTTACATCTCTCTAAGCCTATTGATTTCAGTGGACTTAGAAGGATGTAACTCTGTTTAGGATTGCACTCTAAGGTCAGGCCAATGCAACACTTAAATGTGCTATATGCGGAAAGTAGGAAATAGAGCTACACAGAAGGAAACAAATGCCTTTGTACATCTCAAAGCATTGACCATGGGCCACAAACTACAAAACAACAACAACAACACCATGTCCATTTAATAGTCAAATCAACTCCTCATTTTTCTTCCATGTCTTAGAAACATTTCACAAAAAAAGTTTTTCTTTTCGGAACTCTGCATTCCATCCTTTCTTGTTACAGGCAAGCTCTTCCTGGTTGTTCTGCCCAGTTCATGCCTCCTGGCCTTTTTGAGCCAAGACCTTACCAGGGGTTAGCCAGGAGCATGTTTTCTAAAGCTGAGCCAACCCTGGAATATGGGAGCAAAAATGCTTCTGAAAATGTGCAAAGCCTCTCTCACACACCACTAAATAACTGACATCTCTTGCTTTCCTTGTACATAGAAGTCAGGAATAAATTGCCTCTTAGTGCTTAGGGAGGATTTTCAAGTGCGGACTCTAATCTGGGAGAACCGGGTTTGATTCCCCACTCCTCCACTTGCACCTGCTGGATGACCTTGGGCAAGCGATAGTTCTGGCACAGCTATTCTTGAAAAAAGAGCAGTTTCTGTCAGAGCTCTCTCAGCCCCACCTACCTCACAGGGTGTCTGTTGTGGGGAGGGGAAGGGAAAGGAGTTTGTAAGCCGCTTTGAGACTCCTTTGGGTAGTGAAGGGCGGGGTATAAATCCAATCTATTATCTTCTTCTAAGTAGCCAATAGTAAAAACAACTAATTTGTATTTAGCATTGAGGCTTTTAGGAAGAAGGTTTGGAGAGAGGAAAAATAAGCACGTTAATTTAAAATGGTATATTTTATGCATGCCTTAGTAAGAATTTATGTAAGAACACACTTTATTGTTGCTAGATTTGGATCCAGTAGCACCCTAGAATAGCCCCGTAGCTAGGGTTTTTTGGGGGAGGGGGCCTTGGGGGGGGCCCACCAGCTAATTAAATCAAAGGCTCCCGGGCAAGGGGGGGTCTGCTTGGCACACACCCACACAGCCCCCACTAGAGCCTTCCTCTGAGGTGAGTCAGAATCCCAATGTTAATAGACACTAAGGCTCCTCAGAGGTCTAGCAAAACTGCCGTGTTTTTTTTTTTTTTAAAAAGGAGAGCGGGGATCAAGCTTCCTCCCTCACTACTTCCCTGAGCCTACAATTTGAAGCCTGGCAGAAAATCCAACAGGAGGAGCGAACTGCTGCAATCCAACCAATGTGTGTGTGACTCGGTCAACCACCGGTTGCTGCTGGGTCCTAAAGAGGCTCAGCTCATCACAGATGAGCTCCAACAGGGAGATGCCAGCTCATATTCGTGAGGCAATCGATCAGGGGGTGAAGGGGGAGGGAAGGAGAGCTGAGGATTGGGGGAGGAGCCCACAAAACAGCGGGGTGGCCAGGCCCCACGTTAGCTACGGGTCTGCCTAAAAACCAACAAGATTTTCAGAGTGTAAACTTTTAAGAGTTAAAGCTCTGAATCTGACAAAGGGAGCTTTGACTCTTGAAAGCTTATACCCTGAAAATCTTTTTGGTCTCTAAGGTACTACTGGGCTGGAATCTATCAACAATTAAGGGTGTGGGTTTTGTTGTTGTTCTTGGGGTGGGTTATTTTTTTGTAATCATCGTCATTTCTGTGGCATCAAAATATAGAGGTGTGTATAAGCTTTGGGGGACAGTTTTTATGTGATGCCTGTTTTGTGCTTCAGCTTTTAATGTTATAGAGCTGAGGTGCACAAGATTCATGAGACACATACCCCCCAGTGGCCTTATGGCTCTGATACTCGTAATCTGTCCCCCCCTGACAGGAACCAGCAGAAGTCAGTTCAGTATTGCCACTCTGTGATACTTCTCCCCTAGGGGCTGGGGGAGTGAGGGTGTGTCTATCCGCTTCTGCGACACAAAGAAACTCTGCTGTATCCTAGGGGCTTACATTTCAGTTCAGGAAAATTTCCATTTTGAAGGGGGGGGGTCAGAATGCCTCCTCTCAGCCCAGAGACCAGCACTGCAGGGCAGCACACTTACCTCTAATCAAGATCCATTATATCCCACATAGTGTGTATGTTTTATAGGCACATATAGTATATAGTGCAAAAAGAATTAAAAATTAATACTGCTAAAACTATAAAATTGGAAGTTGATGTTTTTCTTGGGAAAAATTGAGCTATCTCTTCTGAACCATAAAAGTTGGTGGATATGCACTTCATAAAGTCTGAAACATAGAGCCTCTTGACAATGTAGGTGCCATAACCCACCCACCCAGCGGTTCGAAAGCTAATTAAATAAAGGAAGCGAGTAGATAAATGGGTACCTACCCTTAGAAGGGTAGGGGGCACCCTCCTCCATTGAGGTTGTGGTGGGAACATCGACGGCAATGACGACGGCGACGGTGGTGACGGCGGCGACAGCAACAGCAGCGTGATGTGGCGATCCCTGGTGGCCAGAGGAACATCGACCAGCGGAGGCAAAGAGGAGGAGCTGCGGAGAGGCGTGGAGCTGCGGGGAGTCATGGAGGAGCGCGGTGACGTAAGGCGCAGGCTCGGCGGAGCCGAATGAGGACGCAGCCGAGCCGGAACTGATGCGGACCGCGGGCCAAGAGAAGCCTCCGTACTAAGAAGACCTGCCTGACACCAGGAGAAATGCCGAACAAACTGGACCACCGGAGAAAACCGAAGCCGGAGCCAGAAACAGCGCAGCTAACCCACCACTTGGGTGCCGGAAGGGAATTCCCACCCCTATACGATAGATGTGGCCGTAGATAGGGATTATAATGTGCACTTGCACCCTGCCTGTAAACCGCTCTGAGACCTTCGGGTCAGAGCGGTATATAAACCGAAATAATAAATAAATAAATATGGGGAACACAGCTAATAGGTGTATAGCATGGGTAGTGTATTATAATATAAGCAGAGTCTATCTAATACAGTGGTTCTCAGCCTTTCTAATGCCGCGACCCTTTAATACAGTTCCTCATGTTGTGGTGACCCCCAACCATAAAATTATTTTCGTTGCTATCATAAGACCATTGAAAATTTGTGTTTTCCGATGGTCTTAGGCGACCCCTATGAAAGGGTCATTCAACCCCCAAAGGGGTCGCGACCCACAGGTTGAGAACCGCTGATCTAATACTACTACAAATCATACAGCTAATAGCTATGTGTGGTAGGGTAGCCAAGTCTGGGTTAGAATATACCTGGAGACTTTGGGGGTGGATCCAGGAGAAGGCGGGGTTTGGGGAGAGGAGGGGCCTCTGCATGGAACAATGCCATAGAGTCCATCCTTCAAAGCAGCCATTTTCTCCAGGGGAACTGATCCCTGTCAGCTGGAGATCAGTTGTAAAAGCGGGAGATCTCCAGGCCCCACTTGGAGGCTGGCAAGCCTAATGTGTGCCCCCCTCTCTATATATATCTCCAATCAGAGTAGGGTTGGTAACCTCCACATGGGGCTTGGGGATCTCCAGGAATTATAACTGCTGTCTAGACTACAGCCCTTGGAGAAAACGGCTGCTTTGGAGGGTGAACTCTGTGGCATTATACCCCACTGAGATCTCTCCCCTGACCCCACCTGACCCCAGGTTTGTAATAAAATCCTAAGCTTAAAGAAGGGGGAGGGAAAATAGAGCACAGAATAGTTTAGAAGGGCTGAGATCTCATGAGGGTTCCTCATGAAATTTTGGTAGACATTTTGAATTGCCTGAGTAACCACAAACACTGCTGACATCTCATTAAGTAGTCTTCGGATATTTTAGTTGTTATTTATTCCAACATGAAACTGTAGCGGGGAAGAGAGTGGACAAAACTGGAAGACTGAAGGGGCAAAAAATGAGTGGGTAAGGAGCAGAGGCAGGGAGGGAAAACAAAGAGGATGATAAGGTTGATAGGGAGGAAGAAATTCCCCTGTTCCATGAATCCTTGCAGTTCCCTGTTTGTATGATCCTAACCTTTTTTCACTTGGCTTTTTCAGTGAGCAGTATTCCTGCAGTGTTGGCAGTCTAAACATTGCAGCATTGTACTAATACATGAAAATCTAAGTAAAAGTAAAGTATTAAATTGACAAGATGTTTGGAAAGATATAAACTTTTAACACCACAAAAAGAGAAGATACTTTAGTTTAAACTACTTGGGATGTAAAAGTTTATCTCGATGGGTTTACTGTGAAATAACGTCTGGATGGAAACGATTTTAGGGACAAGCATGGCAGGGAAGCAGGGCCAACAAGCAAACTGTACTCATTATTATGTAAAGAACCTTCTGTCTTCAGTCCAAGTTCATACCTACAGGACTTCCTCTCCTGTTATGATCCACCCACCCACCCACTTCATTCATCTTTGCGGGGCTTGCTGGTGGTCCTGGATCCCAGGAGGAGGGCCTTCCAGATCCTGGAATGCACTCTCAGAAGAAACCTGTGTGCAACAGGACCTGATGCTGTTTTAGAGACTCTGTAAAGCAGAACTATTTCAGCATGCTTTTGGCTCGTATCTCTCAATTGAGAGGCATTTTGGGGATTGGGATTAGATTGGTTTTATGTTTTTTGTATTAAGGATTTTATTGGATATTTATTAAACTATTCTTGTACCTATTTTAATTGATGTAATTGTACATTGTTGTGAACCGCTTCAGGATCTCAATCAAGAGAAGCGGTATAAAAATTGAAATAAAGTTTACATACACATTACCACTGCTTGGTGGGACTTTTGCTAACATGCCCACAGGAGTAGTTTATGGCTGAACCAGACTGCTAATGAGATGAATAATAAGATCATGAGAGAGTATATGAACACCTGACACAGAAATCTTGCATCATGTTGCCGCATGTTATCTTAATTCATATTACCATGTTCCTGTACTAAAAATGCTCTCTGAAAATGACTAACAAAAATGAATATGCAACTGTAGTGGAAGTCAAACTGGGAAGTGAGAATTCCACTTTTATTCTCCTGTCTTGATCACTTCTACTCTTTTCTCTCCAAATGGTATTTCCTATTTTTACAATATTATGTTGCTGACCTGTGCTTAGTTTGTAACACAGAGTTACCACAGCAGAGTTGTGAGCAGTGCTAAACAGTATTCTCATGTGTTTATTTCATTCTTTCCCCCAACCGTCAAAGAAAAAAAAATGGTACTGTTTATGGAGTGTTACAGCAAAGGGAAGAGGTGTAGAATAAAGACCTCTCCTTGCCTGCTGCTGCATAGTTCCCACTTTTTGCTCTAATGCTATTTCCCCAACAAAGCATGATTTGCTGCAATATTATCATGGCTCAGCATAATTGATACAGCCTTTATGCCAGTTTTTTAAAATATTTACCAAACCAGAAAAGGCTAGCTTCTAGTTAGGAGTATAGTTTCTTTAAAATGCACAAATATTTATTTAGGTACAAATTTTATGTATTTAAATGCCATCATTTAGCTTCTGAAATGAACAATCAGTAACTCATTTTACATAACACATCTGGAATTTATAAAGGATGTTGTCACTGCTATTTCTGTTTCTCAATCTGTTTTTGGAGAAACATTCTTGTTGAACAAGGCAGGAACTGATTCTCCAGAATTTCTAAGGAATGATCCTTTAATGCCTACACAATGAAAGTTACAAAGAGGATTATAGGAGGTGCTCTTTCTGCATGTCATGGTTTACCATCCACTCAAAATGTATTTAAAGAACTCCGCCTGTTCTGGAAGGATTATTACCACATTTTGCATAAGAGAGAAGCTGATCATTGTTTCTTATTGTATTATTTAGGTGTCCTTGACTCCATGAACAAAACTCAACATAATAAATACTTCAATTTCCCTGACCCTAAATTTGCTTTGAGCAGAAAGGGAGACTGTAACCGCAAGAAAGAATTGTTTAGAAAAATCAAATGGGAGGGGTTTTTTATCCTACCAGCTGAGCTATAAAAAAATTATGATTTCTTCCTCCTTCCATAGTGCATCTAATTCAAGGGTTGCCGAACTGTGGCTTGGGAGCCACATGTGGCTCTTTCACACATATTGTGTGGCTCCCAGCAGGGCAACTGGAGAAGTGAAGGGGAGACATGCCTCCCCAGTCTGTCTTCCCTTCCCCAGCCAGTGTTCCCCTCCCTGGGTAGGCTTGAGGTGTGGGGGGGCAGAGAAAGAAAGCAACTTTAACTTTAAATGTGTTTCCAAAGCCCTCCCCCCGACATGTAGAAAGCATTTGTGTCTTTAAATCCCTTCTCCAAGCCAAGCCAGCCGGTGTGGGGGCATGAGGGGGGGGGGGTTGGATGACATTTAAAGTTAAAATTGCTTCCTTTCCACCTCCCCTCCCTCCCCCATCTATTTGCTTTCTTTCCATCTTTCTTTGTCTCTTTCTCTCTTCCTTCCTCTTTCTCCCTTCCTTCCTCCCCCCCCCCCACCATTTGCGGTCTTCATTTCTCTCTCTCTTTCTTCCCACCTCTTTCATTCTTTCTTTCCACCTCTCTCTCTCTCTTAGACAAATAAATATCATTAGCAAACAAATATCATTGGACAAATAAATTTCATTATCAATATCTGTTTTTACCCCTTTTGTTTTTATTTTTGGCAGTCTCATTTAATGTTAATAAAAAGCAAATTTGCATATTTTCCAATAAAAATGTGTAATATTTGTTCATGTCTTGCGGCTCTCAAACATCTGACATTTATTCTATGTGGCTCTTACTTTAAGCAAGTTTGGCCACCCCTGATCTAAATGAATATCATGACTTTATCACTGAATAGATTTAGTGCTACGTATCTGGTAATATAAAAATAGTATTCAGATATGAAAAAAATATCCACTTATGGAAAGATTGTTAGCTCTTAATGGTTTGGAATTTGCGCAGAGACAAAGCATCTTGGACGAGTGATTCCCAAACAGCATATTAAGATCCATTGTACTACAGGAGATGTTGCTAAGTGGAATGGAGTGGTTGATTGTGGACAATGTATCTCTGGAGATTTGCGGGGAGAAGTACAGGTAAAGGCAAAAGTCCACAAACTTTAAAAAAAAATTGGAAACCACCATGCAAATTAACATATGTAGTTCTAAATATTCTTGCCATCAATACAGACATTAATGTCGCTATGACAGACCCCTGTCAGAAATATTTTTAGTTCCCTTCAGTGACTGAACTGCCCTTCAGTAGTATATATTTCTTCTTTATTTTATATGCTTTAACTGTCCCCACCTGTCACGTATATTTGTTTAGGTTTATGACCCAGCACAGGAACTGGTGGGAATATAGGAGCTGTCTTGTTTTAAAATACCCTCATGGAATGGCACATGAGGCAAAATTAACTTTCACAACAGAAAGTTTTTTAAAAAACAGGCAGGGAACATATAAATATGAGGATTCAAGGTGTAGAGGTTGCTGAGGTAAAACTTTCTAATATATACAGAATTGAGGTTTTTGACCATGCAAGAGTGTTGTAGTTTAATTTCTGAGTTTCAAGTTTTTTTCAGTGAGAGGTTTTTTTGCTTGTTATATATTTCAGCGGTTACACAGAATCTTAAATACAGTTTCTTAGATAATAGCTTTGTCTTAGTGCTTCTAGGTTTCTCCCTTCAGAAGTCTAGGTTTTCCATTTGGATACTATAGCTTTCCTATAACTCTTGAGGTGTCTAAGCTCTTCTCCTTTATCACAGACCAGGGTTCTCTTCCCAAACCCTTCCTACTGGCTAGAAATTATTCTTCTTGTCCCTAAGAAGCCATAACTCCTTTTCTTATTTGGCTTGTCTGGGAGTTCTCTCTAACTCCTCAAACCTCCTGCCAAATTCCTCTTCCAGTACTATATGTCTGTATAAAGCAGTGTTGTAGCTTTCTTGACTGAGAATCTGAATTCTCCTTCAGAGTAGTTTTAATTTCTCTTAGACAATGGAGTCCCTCTTCTTCTCTATAGAAGTACTTTTCTGACAATTCCGTGACAGAAATTATTGACTCCCAAACTCTCTTCCCTTAGAAGCTAAACCCTCTGGCTACTGATTCAGATGTTAGATTGCAGACCAAGACCAAAAGTGATTCAAAAGGCCATAAAGTCTTTTCCCTCCAGATCAGCTGTTTTATTTCCTCTCTAAGCTGATGCTGGCCAATCAGACAGTGAGTAGAGCAGCCAGTCACTTAAGTTCTTCTCTCCAGGGAAGATTAACTCATAACCTCCATGACTCTCTGTCCCAAGCAGCATTTTGAAACCTGCTTTGTCTTGCAATTCCATCACAGTTGTATAATCATAATCAGAATATTTGTCCCTGGAAATAATAAAACAGTATCAGCATCTAGAGAAATGTAGCTGGAACATAGTAGTCTGTTAATCTGTTGATTTCCCTCCCCCCCTTTTTGGCTTTGTGCTTGTTATACTCAAAGGTGAACTATGAAGTATAGGAAGCCTATCAAAGCTTTCTTGCTGGAAAGCCTTCTCCCAGGAGTTCACAAGTGCACTTCCTTGCTCACTGGTAGCAAGAATGTCTTTACTCAGTGAGCACTATTTGTGGCATATTCATAGAGAGAGACGGGAGTTCAGACTTCCTGTGTTTTGATCACATATGTTAGCCAGATACCAAGGTGAGTCAAAGTTTGTGAATCTCTTTTTTGCGTGGTTGGGGGGGGGGGGGTTTAACAGATTTTAAAAATCAAACAAAAAAACCCTGCAAGGGCAATTGACATAATTACAGGTTGCTTCCTGGTCTTTAATCTAAGCTCCTTAATATCACTATGTATCTTCTTCCATATCCTTTGGAAATACTTTACTTATATTGCATAATTCGGGTTTGAGACATTAATAAAAAACAACTGTATTGTAATGGAGGCATGAAACACTACAGATATCTATACAAATTAAGTGAAGAACTATCCAAAAGGGATGTATTCATACATTATAAAGTCATAGTGGTACAAAGGGAGCCACAAGAGGCGACACTGCCAAACAAACACAGATGTCTGCGATCTTGATGGTGCTAGCCAGGCTGCCAGTGTTTTGCACAAAGGCCTCTGTGTTTTATGTGGCATTGTATTTTTTCAGCAGTGACTTTTGCTAATATAATTGAGCTTAGTGTGTAAGAGCTTATTCTGCACACCCTCCCAATTCTGCAATCTTCAGGAGTCCATTTTAACTGCTAGGGCTAGATGGCTGGGGAGATGGAGGAGGTCAGCTTGGCTCTACGTACTTGGCACAGTGTCTGAGCAGGTGCTAAATCTTACAACTACCCAGCAGAGCTCCATCAGAACCAACAAGCATCACATAGGCAGTTGTAGGGGCAGCTAAGCTGACAACAGTCCTACATAAAAATGTCCTGTCCCTTTAATAGTGGCATAATGTGGCTGAAGCTTGTAAATGGCATGGAGATAACTAACATTATCTGGTAAACAGCCTGTATCAGAAGGACGAACATTTTTCTCTAGGCCTGTTGCCAACCTAAGGAAATCCCAAGACTGCTACAGTTGGGAAATGCATTATAGCTGCAGACCTAAGGATACATTCCCCAGAAGTAAGACTCATTGAATAACACATGATGTGATTCCAAGGAGACCTATTTATGATTCTTCCCTGTATAACAGAAAGTGTGACCAGGATCCTTTGTAGTATTGCAAATGATGGTAGAGTACAGTTCTCAGACTATGCACAATTATTCAGTGTTTTCTTAATATTTGTTTGTATTTTTATTTATACGCTGCTTTTCCAACATTCAGAGTAGTATATAATATCTAAAAACAGTTCATTAAGGTAAAGTCATATCAACACAAACATAATTAAACAGCTTCCAAGTTGCTAACCTACTAAATCCCCAAATAGCTGATGAAATATAGATGTTTTGCGTCCAATGCTCCCTCTAAGCTGTGGAGTCTTGTGAGCAAAAGTTCTACTTTGTGAGCTACTGGCACTAAAGTTGTGAGCGAGTGATTTGGCTACTGCATAAATTAGTTTGCTCTGGAGCCATCCTTCTTGAGCTCACACTAACTCAGCTTAGAGAGAACACTGCTTGCATCCCTTGTAGAAGACAGCCAGAGATAGCTGATCCAAAGCTAAGGAGAAGGTCCTGCTTTTCACTGTAACCTCTTGCAAAGAATTACAGATCAGGGCTTGATCATTTGTCCAGAGCTGAAGTGACACTGAAATGAAATGGCTTCCACTTTATCAACTCCCTGTCCCATTTACAGGGGTGGAAAGATGGATAAATTAATTACAATCAATAATAGATGTATTGAGACTAGTAAACAAAAAGAAAGAAAAAGGGCTATGTGTGAAAGTTAAAAATTTTAATGTCACAGCTATGGGCTGTATCGGTATATTTCTGAACTACACCATACAGGTTACAATCGATAGAGCCACAAAATGGAGATGGGGTAGACTGGGGGAGGGGGGGATTTCTCTGCAAACCTAAAGGAGGTTCCAGGACTGCAGAAATATCAAAAATCTTTTTTAAAATCAGTGGATTAAAAATTCCCAAAAGAACAGAAACAGTGCCTGTACCTTTAGGAAAACAGTGTCCACTGAACTCTCAGTGGCTGTTGAGCACTGCTAGGCACCACAACAATATTGCCAAACCTTCCAAGCCTTGGTTTCTGTAAAGCAAAGCTGTTGTGGGGCTCAGCATATGGACTGGGAATGGACCCCTCCCTCCACTGTTATGTCTCCTGATGGAGGAGGATTCACAGGGGGAAGGCCCAGCAGTGTCTACTGGAAACTCACTACCCACACAGTTTGGCTTGGTCTGATGGCTGTGGCCACTGTGCACTTTGGCCCAGCTTTGCATCAACCACCATGCAGCCCAGCCAGATTTTTCCTGGGGAAGAGCTAGATTCAACTCCAGTAGCACCTTAAAGACCAACAAGATTCTCCGGATATAAGCTTTCAAGAGTTAAAGCTCCCTTCATCAGATATGAGCTCAGCAACAGCAGCCACTGGGCCTGGTGCTAGTAGCAGCCACTGTACAACTGCGCCTGCTCTAACCTGGCACTACAGTTGGGACTGGCTGAATGCTGGAGGCCACTATGCAACTGTGCCCAGTCCTGCACTAGCAGCCACTGTACAATTCAGCCCATCCTGGCAGCAGCTACCATACAGCTAGGCCTGGGCACTACACAGCCTGGCTCAGGCTGCCATGCAGCCCAGACAGACTTTCCTCAGGAGGGGCTGCCAGGGGCACAGAAGGAGGGAAAGTGAAAGATGTGGTGGCAGGTATAGGCATGTTGGCTGGTGGGTGGGAGGGAGAAAAGGAAGCAGGAAGAGAGGCGATGGGGGCTGCCAGGGAATGGAAAGAGGGAATGGTGGGTGGGATACAGGGGGAAATCAGGTGTCCTCCAGAAGTCCTTACAGAGAGCCAGTTTGGTGTAGTGGTTAAGTGTGCGGACTCTAATCTGGGAGAACCAGGTTTGATTCCCCACTCCTCCACTTGCACCTGGCTGGATGACCTTGGGCAAGCCGTAGCTCTGATAAGAGCTGTTCTTGAAAAAAGAGCAGTTTCTGTCAAGAACTCTCTCAGCCTCACCTACCTCACAGGGTGTCTGTTGTGGGGGGGGGAAGGAGTTTGTAAGCCACTCTAAGACACCTTTGGGTAGTGAAGGGCGGGGTATAAATCCAATCTCCTCCTCCTCCTCCTCTTCTTTTTCGTCTTCGTCTTCTTCTTTCTTCCAGGTCCCCCACTTATTAAAATATAATGTGTTTTCATTAATGTTAGTGGGTAATGCTTTTGTTTTGACTATTTTACTTAGTGAAATAGCTGAAAATGACACATCTACCATAAAAAGGAATTGATTCTAAATCACCAAGGTTGTAGCAGTAGAATTTCCAGCATTTTAGAAGTCTTTTGGGGAATGGCACTGAATCCCCTCTTTCCTGTTCCTCTTCCCTCAGAAGTCATTGATATATGAATGATGAAGGGAATGGTTATTAAGCAGAGTACTAATACAAAGTATGATAGTTATGGAGATGCCAGTACAATGGTGAATACTATCGTTTATTAACTGAAATATACGCAGTAATGACCAAAAGTGGCTATCTCATTGCTATCTCATTTGTTTTTGTGAACTGTTACCCATCAATAGTGTGTTCAGCTAAGTAATTTTTTGTTGCTGAAATAAATACAGTTATATAAACTCATATGTAAAGAAAAGCTATGAAAGTACTGAAAATTGCTTCCTTGCCTTCCCCTGTCCCATTGCAGCCCCTGGTGCCCCCTGAAATGTTCCAGGGGGACAGGACGGGGACAACTCCCCTCCCCCCAAACAGCATGAGTGGGGATTGTGCAGCGAGGAGAATCAGCCAAAATACCCTCACCTATCTATCCATGCAAATCCTCCACTGGATCCAAACCAAGGGCTTTTTCACTGAATCCTGGAAAAGGAAACTCTGATACTATTATTTAAAGCAAACTGACAATAAGAAAAATGTGGAAGCATTTGTAGACCCCAAAGAGCTTGTATGAGGGGAGAGTAGAGAGTTGTCAATAGACAATTTATGGTTTGAATTCCAGGCAAGATGCATTTGGTGCATGGTAAAAGGACACAGCCAATTGCATTATGCACAAGAAACTTGCATGGCATATTATACTCTATAGACAGAGTTCACATAAAATTTATACATGAGAACAATTTCAGTATAGGGATATTTAGCAGCATGTTGAGTGCTATGATTAAATCATTGTGTTTCAGTTCAGGCGAAGAAAAGATATCAACATGAACAGTAAAATAACTGAAATCTTTTTGACAGCTAGAAAGTTTAGTAATAGTTGCTATAACTGTCAAAACAGTTCCCTCAAAATAATCTGTTTTCTTAATTGTGTTCCATTTTTTTATCTTGTTTTTTTCCAGAACGGTTTGATCACCACTGTCCCTGGGTAGGCAACTGTGTGGGGAAAAGAAACTACAGATTTTTTTATATGTTTATTTTATCTCTGTCCTTTCTGACAGTTTTTATATTTGCATTCGTTATCACCCACGTCATCCATCGTAAGTATGCTAGAAAAAATAAAGTAAAAATCAGATGATGCATGCACCCATTTGCTTGAGATGCTTTATTCTTAATAATAATCTTTTCATCATTCAGGATATTTTTACTCTTTTCCCAGTACTTGAGTCCCAAAATGGTGTGCCTGGTTTGGCCATCAGTAGAGCTTGCTCATTATTCATAATCAGATCTTGGCCTGCATTTTTAGCTATATTTCCATGTATATTTCTTCATGGAATAACATAGAAGGCAGATGATCACCAATGTGAGGCACCTTTCTCCTTCCACAGATCTTTTTTCTGCCTTGGCAAGGATTACAGAGATAGTTGAGGAGCTCTGCTTGAATGGCAGGAATCTCCGTTTCCATATTATTTTTATAAAGACTTTTAGGCCATGCTGTAATGAGAAGCCTGCTCCCCCAAGACTGGCAGCACCAGATATTCAAAACTCAGAAATCAAATAAAGACACCACACACACAAAACTGGGTGCTTGACAGAGTAATTTAGCAATCCTAAACAGATCAACTTAGAATCTTAATCAAGTCTAATCAATAACGTTTACTTTCAGAAAAGTGTTTTTCTAATATTAAGCATAGGAGACCAAGTACAAGCTCTTTCAGTTACTCTAAGAATATATTTTATTTAGAGTATTTATATTCCACCTTTCTACTGAATTTAGTACCTAAATTAGATTGTTTACTTCTTGTTATTCCAAAAATAAGGACCAGTATCTACAGAGCTGCTGCTTGGGTTCAAGAACCTAGCCTGGTCAGTCTTTTTTTATTTTTTCATTTACTACTTGACCCTCATGCTTTATAACACCTGCTTTTGAATCTCTTCTTAGTTTCAAGAACATTTTGATATCTTCCTTAGATTCTCATAGTTCCTGGGATCCTGTCCCCATTTACTGAAAGTATATTTGACCCCAGTTTAAGGCAGCTGGCTACCTACAAGATGTTTTGGCAAGCATTTGGAGAAGCCCATTTGTTTTTCTGAGATTTCTCTCCCTTCTTTTAATGTTGGCACATGTACATCTGTACACAGTGCCTCTTCAGGGACTGCAGTTTGGTATCACATGCATAACTAAAGCCGTAGCATATTCCACCACACTGTGCCTTGGACATTCTCCCAGTTGTTTAGTTCATATAGCATGTTGGATTTTTTTCGTAAATTACATGCCCATTTTAGAAGTTCATATAGTAAGGGTTTATGACAAATGCTTATTGAGCTCTTCTCTGTTGTATGGATATGGTTGCAGATAACAAGATGTTCTCAAGTTGTTAATTGTAGCCAATAGTTAAGAGACAAGCCTAGGCAGGTCTACTCAGAAATAAGTCATGGGCTTACTCCTAGGAAAGTGTCTTTAGAATTGTGGATATAGTGTTTCTTATAGCTTTTAGGACCTCTTCTACACCTCTAATGCCTTCTAGACCTAGCTCAGTACCATTCATTGTACAAGCAAGTATCTGGAAATCTTGCCCACAGTAATATAAGCATAGTTTTGCTCAAGGATCTGGAGGTTGGTGTACTAATCCAAATGTTGATATTAGAAGAAGAATATAACAAGATATCTCTATCCCCTCCAAAATCTAGATCCAGGAAACATCATTAAAACAAATCAGTACCTCTTCACAAATCAGATTGGGGTGGTGGTGACAGTGAAAGAGCAGTCACACCACAAACCCAGTATGGATCAGTGAGAGTCCTTTACTAGGAGGCATTCAACCAACCTGTGTCATCATGACTGCTGTAAGGAAAATGGCTCCATTTGCCTCAAGAGCCTGTCTCTTCCTGGAATTTTGCTCTCAAACTATATCCCGGGTGTGCTGTGCCCCACAGAAGGATAGCCCACAGTTTGAGAGCACGGTTACATTTTTACTCTTTAATCCTCTCCCCCCCCCCCATTAGAGTAAAAAGTGAAGTATTTTCTGTTATGGAAATATAGTATGTATAAAATGTAACATACCAAGGATATTATGAGTCTCAAATGCATTGACATGTATCTCTGGGAGCTTATTTCTTCAGTTCACTGCATTTCTTTTGTGTTACATCAGAGCATACAGGCTATAGCAGTGGTGGCGAACCTATGACACGGGTGCCAGAGGTGGCACTCAGAGCCCTCTCTGTGGGCACACATGCCATTGCCCCAGCCAGGCCCAGACCATCATTAAAGTGTCAAATTCTCTGCCAAATAATTTTAAGTAAATGAAAGCATTTGGGATTACTTTCCTTACTTTGTTTGGATCATCTTAAGTTAATGTATGAGTTGTTTTTCTAAAGTAAAACCTCAGTATTCAGGTTAAATTGCCATGTTGGCACTTTGCGATAAATAAGTGGATTTTGGGTCGCAGTTTGGGCACTCGGTCTCTAAAAGGTTCGCCATCACTGGGCTATAGGATTACTCCTATGGCTTTGATAGGGAATGATCCCATATGGATGTAGTGGAGCTGCTTTAGCTGCAGGGATACAAACAGAATTTTCCAAGAAAAGACACCGAACACCATTGCATATGAGGGAGAAACAACATTTGTGCTGGTGCACTCTTACACATTATTAAGTCTCAGCTCTCTAACTTCAGATTTGGAGGTGTGGCACTCTTCTATGTCTGTTACACTGAACATATCGTTTTATTCTATATCAAAAGGATACCTGCACTCCGTGATTTAAGTTTGAACTTGTCATGTCTGCTTGCAGCCTTCCCAGATACTATGGCCCACACTGAGAGCCAGTGTGGTATAATGGTTAGGGAGCTAGACTGAGGTCAGGGAGCCCCCATTCAGCTCGGAAGCTCCCTGGATGATAGGGTTGCCAATCTCCAGGTGGTGGCTGGGGATCTCCTGCTATTACAGTTGATCTCCGGGTGACAGAGATCAGTTTACCTGGAAGAAATGGCCACTTTAGAAGGTGGAATCTATGGCATTATATAGTATTGAAGTCCCTCCCCTCCCCAAACCTCTCCCTCCTCAGGCTCCACCCCTGAAATCCCCAGGTATTTCCCAATCTGGAGCTGGCAGCCCTACTGGGTGATCTTATATAAATCATTGTGTTTTGGCATAACCTAGCTGTCATGGCTGTTGTTAGGATAAAGGGAGAAAAGGAGAATGATGTATCCTAAGTTCCTTACAGAAAGAGTAAAATAAAAAATGAAATAATAAAATATGTAATAATATATCAGAGTGACATGTTTGCAACCAATCTCTTCAGTGTACTTCCTTGGTAATATCTACTGTGGGGGGAGGACTTCTGCTTTTCCAGAGCTGGCTACTGAACCACACCTCAGGAATTCAGGCTCCACAGGGACAGAGCCTAGATCTATCAGTTAGGGATTCAGTGCTGGCTCCTCAGATTATCTTCTTTCAACTGTATTCAGTGGATGTTGTAAATAGCTTGGAATTCGAATCACATTATGGTATAATTGGCAGGATTTCCTGATCCAACAGAAACAATTTTTTTTGTGAGAAAAGGAGGTTCATGAACACATTTCATGGAAAAATCAGCTTGCAATATTTTCTTTCCATATTAGGACAGAAAAGAACAGAAGGCTAATCAGAAGTCTTATTTATCGGAAACTATGCAGACATCAACTGGTATTACTGAGAAAGTATCAGCATATGTTAACTCTGATACTTCCATTTTTCTTCCATTTTTTGCTGAGTAGTTTTAACATCATTTCAAGATTACATTTAACAACATGCACTCAAATTTTCTGAAAATCTGATTTTGAGGTTTTTTCCCACGAGGATATATTATCATTTAATTTTTATATTTTTCCCCACAGGATCTCAGAAAACAGGGTTCTTAAGTGCACTCAAGGACAGTCCTGCAAGATATCCTTTTACTGAAATGCATTGCATTCACAATGTTGCATTAATTTTAAAGGAACTTGATAACTATGTAATATAGTGGATAGGAAAATGAGCTTCAGGGGCCCCCAAGTTCAACTTCAGCCTTTGGTATGAACAGTGCAATTCAGTTACTTTCTTCTAAGTTCATTGAAGTTGATGGGCTTAGAAGGGTGTAACTTGCTTTTTGGAATGACTCTGAAACTCAATCAGCTGTGACTTTGGCTATCCAGTGGTCCCCAAAAATCCCAGATCTATATCCGGCGGAAAGAATAGCGACTACTTTTTCGGCTCCAATATAGCCGAATGCACACCCCTGGTAGCTATTATTATGGAAGCTTGGAGCTATTGTAGCTTTCCTTTTCTATTTCTATGTAGCTGTTCTTCCCTATCCCCCTCACCTTCTCTGTGCTGAACATACTGTGTTTTGACTAGCAGAGATTAACGTGGGAATTGGCTGAGATTTTAAGTGGATTTCCAGTGCACTCCAGGCTACAGCATATGAGAACAAGAAAAAGCCAACGCCAAGCAGTCTTGTGAAATTTGGAGCTCTTCTTTTCTCTAGTGATAAGTGCATTTGCAAATGCTGAAACTATAATCCTGCTCAAAGTAGTCTGTATCTAGGTGCCAGTGGTATTAACGGGAGTTGAACATAAATAATAGCTTGAGTAGCAAGCAACCCAGGCCCTTTAAAAACAGAATGTCTGTAGGCATAACTTCTACCATGTTCACTTATTTGTGCATTCATTGGTACAGATGTGCTAATAAACAAGCACTTCTCTGTTTGAAGGGCTTATGTTAACACACTATGTTCCTAAATAACACAATAGCCTCTAATTAAAAGAATTACAATCACTTCTAATCATGTATTAGGATTTTCAGCTCTCTGAAAATGAAAGAGCCTTTCCATTGTCCTAAAATCAAAAGGTAATTGATTCCACACTTGTGGATTATTCTACAGGAACAATCAGCCATTTATTTGTAATTTGCATTGAAGGGCATAACAGTTGGGAAAAGAAAAGTATATTGGGGGGAGGAGAATCTATTTGAATATGTGTTGGATAGCTGAATGGTTTGGTTGCTGTTTTGCTAATAATACAGAATAAAATCGCATCATTAGAAGGAATTCTGATTTGAAGCAACATAGCCCCATGCTATGAATGGAAAATAAACATTATTTTCAGTTGCTACACAGTTTTCCATAGCATGGATGGTGGCAGGGAGGAGGGGGCAATTTTGCCAAATTCTCCTTCTATCCTGGCTGTACACCTAAGCAGCTTTAGCCAATTCATAGCAGTGTCTGTCTCCAAGCCCTGATGGGTGCTTTTATAGAACCATTTGCTAATACCTAAGGCCCATTGAAGATATACCTACAAATCTTATGACATCACCCTTCCTTTTGTCATGAGCTCCAATTTTTCATAGTAGAGAACTCCAAGCTCATAACAGTAGGCTTTTCAAGCCAAAGTGTCATCCAATATAAATATAAAATGTTTGACCCATGAGTTGAACTCAGAGGAAAGAATGTCATTCCATGCTCTGGAAACGAAAGAGGAATTTTGCTGGGAATTTTGAATCTATATTGTGCTTTGTGCTCTTCTCACCAGAGAAGGGTTTATGCAAAGGAGAATGTCATTTTCAGAGGCATACTCTTTTCGTGTTGCCAATTTCAAGTTCTTGCTTGCATCCTTCTTTCTTTGGAATTCTTATGTTTGTTCTGGTTTCTCTTCCCCGTGTAAATGGTTGCCGTATGTATTCATAGTGGCACCAAAACTGTTGTACCACACACTCCATTTTACTTCTTTCCTCCTCCCCTGCTCACTTAACAGTGGTTCCAGATTGGCATGTTAGGTAGTGGGAGATGGGGCAGTGGTTGTAGTTCTGGTGCCTTAGCTGAACATACAGTTCATCAGCCTAATAAACACGCACTTAAGATTGTTATCTGGCCAGTTTACAAACATCTGAAAGACCTTAAAAGACAAACACTGTGCTTTGTCTCTGTTGTAGTAGCCTTATTCTTGCTTCCAAGTAAAACCGTTCCTTTGGATGCTTAGGGCCAAACTAGATGTGACAGCATGTATGGGTCCAACCTGTTGATGCCACCACTATTTTAAAGGGATTTTAAAATGCTATGAGGGCCCAGTCCTAATCAGGTCTGCAGCATAGTGGGCTGAGGCATTATTCTCTCTGAAATGACCGGGGGGGGGGGTGTTACAGCTATTTCAGCTCTTGAAAAGCTTTGGGGCAAGGGAGAGCCTCAGCCTCCCACACTGCAGGTGGCATTTTTAAATCTGACTTTCATCCATTCATTCCATTCCCCACCAACATCCGGAAAACACCCTTTAAAATAGTGGTGACCTCCACGAGTGAGACCTATGGACATGGTCACACCTAGTCTTGACATTAGGATTGCAAACCATATTCTCGAATGGGATTCATGGAAATATGACAGCACCACAGATAAAAGGTGAGGGGACGGCATCACAGTAAAACCCCATGTCAAAGTCCCAGGCAAGATCTTATACTCTGATTTTCATCCATCCATTCATTCCATTCCCTAACTTTCTAAGGCTGGGGCCTGGAATGCACAGAGAACATCCAGAAAATGTCAACGCCATACCAGAATTCTCTCTGCTCATATGCATCTTCTGGTTAATATAAAAACATAGTGATTGAATGATACAATGTTTATATTCAGTCTGTAAAGACGGGGAATGTTTAACCTCTGTATTTCAGCTTTATTATTTCTCATGAGAAAATATACAGAGGTAATAATTGTAACCATATTGTAAAAACTGTTTACTGGAGGCAATGTTTTTCTCTGCAGTCCGTAACGTGATGATAAATGTGATGATAAAAGAGTTTTTCTGTCCCTGTGCAAATATATTTTAATTCCTTGACAAGGCTGTTTATAACTGTCACCCTCTCTCTCCCTAGAACAGGGCCCCCCAACCTATTTGAACCTGTGGGCACATTTGGGATTCTTACACAGCGTGGTGACTGCAGCCACAAAATAGCTGCCACAAAAATGGCTGCCGCAGGAGGTGGAACCAGTCACAAAATGGTTGCATCAGCTTACCTTCAGTCACACAGCGAAGATCCTTGTGCTGTGGTGGCCGTTGCTGCCAACGCAAAGTTTCTAAAAGTCTGTGTGGCCAGTCAGAAGCCTTGCTGGTCAACAGCCCCACCTGGCCCTGCCCACTTTCTAAAAACATTTGGCATGGCAGAATAGGTGTCAGCGGGCACCCTGACACTCATAGGCACTTGTGTTGGGGACCCCTGCCCTAGACATTCTGTAACATTGTGAAGTAGCAATTGTTGCTGCTGTTCTAGTGCTGCCTTTGCCTACTAAATTGGAGCATGGCTTCAAATAAGCCATGTAACCCCCATTATATCTTTTGCGTCTTTTTTTTTACCTGCATGAGTTACTTTTTTGATCTAGAACTAAATGCGGACGTATTTCTGCACACAAGAACATAAGAAATGCCTTGATAGACCAGAGCAAAGACCACCTCCAATGCAATCCTGTGCAGAGTTACTCCAGTCTTAGCTGTTTGACTCTGCACAGGATTGCAGCGTGCTGTCACTTCTAAAGAGGACTCTTCATGTTCACAAACACAGCATGATGATGCCTATCCCAAGTTGTTTGTCTCTACTACTTGTGGACATGAGGCTTCCATTTTGACATCCATGACCAAGAACCATTATTAAACCTGTCCTGTGATGTATTAATGGCAATCACAGCCTTCGTTAAATATTCCTTGACTTTCAGTCACTGTGCTGGAAGCTGTGGTGTGTTTCTTCTCCGTATGGTCCATTGTTGGACTCTCAGGTTTTCATACTTATTTGATCAGCTCCAATCAAACAACAAATGAGGATGTAAGTTTTTTACTTAGTGTTGTAATTGTTTGTCTCCCACTTCAACATAATGAGTCTTGGAAGTTTTCAGACTTACTCCCTCTCCTCTTACATGTGGCTCAAATACTGAAAACTTTCTGGTTTCCAGCAAACCACAGTGTCATTACATCCAAGTCGGACAGAATGACAAACTGTGATTTGTTCAGTAGCCTACAAACCATGATGAAACTGTGGGGTTGGAATCCAAGTTCTTAGACAAGAGAACAGACAGCTTTTTGAGAGTGGCCATTGCAGAGTGGCTAGAGTGTTGTGCTAGGACCTGGGGTGACTGGGTTCCGAACTCTGCTCTGTCATGGAGGCTTGCCAGATGACCCTGGGCTTGTTGTACTCTCTCAGTTTAACCTGCCTCACAGGGTCTTGTTGCGAGAATAAAGTGGAGGAGGGGAGAATGATGTGATAAGCTGCTTTGGGTCCTCACTGGGGAGAAAAGCAGGATGTTAAAGGTAATACCAATATTGTTCAACAAGAAACACACGTAAGCATCCTGTCTGCTATTTTGTGGGAGGCTTTAGGAGCTTACAAATAAATGTATTGGCAGCACAGAATCTTTCCTTAAAGCTGATCTATGGTAGGGGGACATACACTACACAAACAATTTTCCTTCAAGGCAACTGGAGACCTACAGGCTGCCTTCGATTCCCAACTGCTTCTCTCTGCCCCCATTCTCTTCTTCATTCTTGACCCAGGCAGTGTTGCTTCCATAAGACTTGCTTGGGAAGCAGAACTGCAGGGGCCAAGAACTACACAAAGTCCCTCTTCTATCTGGGTAGTAATGTTCAGCCTTCCTGGTACTCTCTGGTGCTGGTTTTCCAATGCTATAAGACTTCCAAAAGGCTGCTAAGTGTATACTGAGATTCTGTTTTGCTGCTGCTGAGTATATTTTTAATTATTGTTTGGCATTCCTATACTTAAGTATGCTTTACTGTTTTATTATTTTTTAAGCCCCCTCAAGCATTGGAGAGGCTTAAATAGCTTGAGACTCTCCAGGGGTTCTGCAGAGACACATTTGGATGTCTTGTCAACAAATGCTGGAAGGCTGAAGAACTGCTGGCTGGCCAGAAACAATGACTTGCATGCAGCAGTCAGCCCAGCAGCGCCATTTCCTGAACAAATCCTCCTAAAGCCATGTTGCCTGGGCCAACAGCAGCATTTGAAGCACCACTTCTGATTTGTTCCTTGGGGACATCCTCTCTTCTTTGGTGCTGGGAAGGGCAATTATCCATCCATTATCTTCAGACTATGGGCTGGATCCTCCAGCTTGGCCAGGGACTAACCACCACCCACAGACCAAGCAAGTTTATCATCGCTACCTTAAGAGTACAGAATGATAGGCTAGATCAGGAACATGCATCTGCCTTTGAGTAAGAAATCTAGCTTGCCAGTTTACCCTGCAAGCTTGTTATGGGTATTTCCCCTTATAATAGCTTTCCAGATGTTGTGAGAACATTTAGAGGGAACGAGATACTTGAAGGGGATTCTCCAGTATGACAGTGGAGACCTAGATCAATGACTGAACCCGCTGTTCTTAGGAAAACAGCTGGAATAGACATACACTTTGCCTTTGGACATTCATTGAGATTCATTGCCTTTGAGATTCATTGTCTGTTTGACTATGGGTGACCAAGGTGCAGAGCAAAACCAGAAAGCTCACAAGTAATCTTGGGCAGGTGCCGTTTCTCAGTGTAACCTCCTTCACAAGGTTCTAAGGAGAA
>NW_015176497.1:33370-68866 GCF_001447785.1 Gekko japonicus | reverse complement strand
TTGGTAAACCCTCTGGAGAATTTGCAGTGGTATGTATTTAAATAAAATAAATTTGTGAGTGAAATACACTGAAGAGTGCTATAAAAAGCATAAATAATGCACAGTGTTCATTTATTACCAGATTAAGGGATCTTGGTCCAGTAAAAGAGGTAAAGAGAACTACAATCCATACAGCTACAGCAATATTTTCACCAACTGTTGTTCTGCACTTTGTGGGCCCCTCTCTCCCAGGTAAGACATATAAACCTATTTGGGTTACTTGGGGTCAGGGAAGCTTCATCCTAGTCCTATTATATTACTTATCACATCTTATTCTGTTGATTGCACTGACTTGCATTGTGTAATCTGTCTTGCACTCAATGAGAAATAAATAAATAATGCCGTTCTAAGCAGACTTATGCCCACTGATGTCCGTAAGCTTAGAAGGGTGCAACTCTGTTTAGGATTGCATTGTTCACGTGCAGGACCATATATGTTGTTATAGTTATTACCAGGGGTCATTTGGGGGGGGACGCGGGGGGACGCCATCCCCCCGGGTGAGGTGCGGGAGGGCGGGGCCTGGAGCTCCCTGCTGGTGCCCGCTGGAGGTCGCCGCCGGCTGTGGAGAGGACACACTTCCGGTGATGTCAGGGGGTGTGGCATATGCTAATGAGTCCCCCTAGCGCTTTTTCTACGAAATGACCCCTGGTTATTACATAGTCTTTGAATCATCCATTCACACATCGTGCACATTTCCTGGTGACTGCTAACCAGATACTGTGTAGGAGCAGGCACATTAGTTGTGCACCATCTACAAGAGTTTGGAAATAAATTACTAGGCTGTGATCTTTTGTTTGAACATAGTAGTTGATTTGATTTTTCTAGATTACATCTTAAAATGCACACTTCTTTTATTTTCTGATACAGCTCCATTAAATAAATTAGCAGTTACATCATGCTAGGTCCTCCCCCCCCAAACAAAAAAACTAAGCGGGCACATATGCATAAAAGTATACTGTAGTATCTTCTGTTAAACATGTGCTTTGTCACCAACTGTCAAGTTGTTACTCTGAGAGAATCTTATGCCACTATATAAAATTGTGTGTATTCACTTCGAGTCATTTTGAGAATGCTGTAAAATAAATAAATAAATTTGAAAGTGACTTCCATATTGAAGCTAACTTTTCTCTGTCATCTCCAAACTATACACTTATTGGGGGGAAAAAAAGCTCTATTTTTAACTAACAAGCTCCTGGCAGCATAGAACACTGTTTTACTGTTCACTGAAAAAGTGTTCTAATCTAAAGTTTTCATAACCAAACTTTTTATTATCTTATAGTTTGATTGACAGAAGAGGATTTATACAGCCAGATACTCCACAGCCAGCAGCACCTTCAAATGGCATTACAATGTATGGGGCAACACAGTCTCAAAGTAATATGGTAGGAACCATCCCATAATGTTGATCAAGAATCCTGTGAATATTTCCCTTCTCCACTCTCTTGTGAACTAATCAAGTCACTAAACTAACTGAATGCAACTGATACTCTCTAACAGGAGAAACATTCCATTAGTGTACTGCAGTAAGCTTATGGAGTAAGAAATCAAGATTTTCATAAGCACTGATTAAAATATTGCAGTATTCAAGCTAATGAACAGCATTAACTGCTGTTCTGCCTACAGAATCTTGAATACTAAATACTGAGGCAAATTGACATGTACAGGAAGCTGGGCCTATACTTTACCAGACTATTCAGGGGTCACAAATTGATTCTGGATATGCCAGTAGTCTGTGCTTTATATTTTAAATTATTTTCTCCATAAGCTGTTGACTGTCCTCTACTGTTTCTTACACATTTCCATAAAACTGATTTCAGCATTAAAAGATTTTAAGAGGATTTTGAATTTATTATGAACATTGACGTGGCTAGTGTACTTGCCTATTGCACAGTGCTAAGTGATGTTTTGAAAAATTGTGCCAATGACACCATGGTGTCTTTTTGAAGGCAGTACATTTTGATTTCCTGTGCCAACCAGCAGATAATAGCATAGGGAAAGTCTCCTAACTGAGAATCTTCATTAAGCAATGCATTGAGAGTGGTCCTTCTGCTCTGTACTGGTGTCCAAGATCATGGGGGTTAGATCTAACAATGTATTTTGTGAACAGCAGGTAGCATTAGATCCAGCCCTATATATTTTGGATGCATGTATTGCTACCCAGTCCCTGTGTAAGGGAAATAAATGCCAGTCCCAAGCATTTCAGACCTTTGTTTGTTAAAGCAGGTTTTTTATAGCTGTGGGAATGCTCTTTTTGTGTCTTATCAGAATATTATTTTTAGAATTGAGATTCTAAATTTTGTGTCCATAAAAGGACATTACTTCTAGAAACCCACTTGCTCAATGTACTAGTTAGGGAGATAGGAATTGCTTAATTTATCATTTTTTTATATTTGCTAGCAATATCTGTTTCCTAAATTTTAAAATCAAATGCACGTACGTGGCTCCCAATACCAATCATATGCCTTCATAACATTTTTCTTTAGTATTTGTTCAGCTACTTGTAGCCTTTTTAGTTTCAGAGCAGTTCCAGATGTTATGAATGTATGGGGAATGGAAATAAGGGCTGAATTATTTGCTTGCCTTATCTTGACATTAAATAGTTTCAGTGGTGTCTCTCTTTTAAGTCCATCAGTCACATGGGAGAACTTTGTCATTCTGTAGACTTTCATACAAATCTCTAAGAGATTGCCAATAAATCTGTACATTTAAACTTTGACTTCAAGTGTCAGATTATTTTACTGTTCCTTTTGTACATTTGACCTTAAGGCATTTTTTCCCCGCTGCTGCAGTTTTATGCTGTCCTTGGCTGGGTGATTGGAAGGAAAACCATAAGTTCTTTAGCCCAAGCAGGTTATTAGCAGTCTTGGTCCCCCTGCCATGGTTAGTAAATTTATGTGGATTTCAAATTCAGGCCAAGTCCCTCTACCATAGACTCATTTGTAGGCACTGAAGAGCGCAGATTTTGATCTAGAGCCATTCTCACCGTGGAGATGTTCAAGTTATTTACAGAAATATTTCCCTAGTTCACAGTTGTAGGTTATTGTTGGACGACTGTTTTCCCACTGTCTCTCCCTGAGTCATAGCACCAGTACTCCTGGTTTATACCTTAACCTTTTCCCCCCTCTGCTTCTTACCTTGCTTTATCTTCCAGCTGGGCAGCTTCATTGCTATTCTCCCTTTGGGGGTCTCTACTGTCCCCAAGTGTTCTGGATAAGCAGCCTTATTTTTTAACTTGATTGGATCATCACTAGATGATTACATTAGATTTAAATCAAGCTGAGCAGTTACGTCAAAATATAACAAGAATGTGATGTGCGTAAGAGGATAGGTGTGTTTTAAAAAAATGGAATATGTTCTAGTACTTTTATATTCTTCTGATAGTATTGAGAATTTTGTTTTTTTTTTAATGTTTCCACATAAATATATAGAACCTTATTTATTTATTTATTTATTTTTGACATTTTTACCCCGCCCTCCCCACGAGTGGGCTCAGGGCAGCTTACAAGGGGCAGAACCCACATAAAACATACTAAAAGCAATAAAACCAATAGATAACACAGATAAAAGTAAATGCTCCATGAAAACATATACATTTAGTAATCAAACAAAATATTCTGTAAGGGATAAAGAGAATATATGGGTTCTCTTGTACTACGGATGACACATTATATATCATATCAATTTATATAATTCTCAACATTTCCCCATCTGTGGATACTTAAATCTGGAGACTGGAGCCATGAACACACAAGACGGATTTTTCTATGAACTTGAAAAAGACTCAGGTTTTCAGAAAAAGCTTTTTTTAAAAAAAAAAATAGTGCATTAAAACAGTGTAGCTTTAAGAAACAAATGCCCCCAGTGGCCATTGCTAGGCAACCACACAGTATTGCTGGCCTTCCATCTTTGGTTTCTGACAGAAACAACAGGCATGGACTTTTCCAGAGCTGTTTGGCCTTTGAGGTAAGATTCATTAGGACCAAGCTCATCAACCACAACTGGGTGAGTTGCTAGCATCTTACTTGCATGACTCACCCAGGCCCAGCAGCCACCCCATGAAAGTCAGTGTGGTATAGTGGGTAGAGCTTTGGACTAAGATCTGGAAGCAGGTTCATATTCCCATTCTGCTATGGAATCTCATTAGGTGAGCCAGTTACATATGCTCATTGTAACCTACTTCACAGTGTTGTTGTGAGGAGAACTCTATATGCTGCTTTGGATCCCCATTGTGGAGAAAGGTGGGGTATAAATGAAGTGAGTAAATAGTGCATATAACTGAAGATGGGGAGTCAATAAAAGGTTGGTGGGTAGGTGAGTTTGAAGGTCAGGGTCTCAAAAATGACATTTAAAAAGAGGCAGCAAGATGTAAAGCTCAACTGATGTGATCTCTATTCCACCTGACAGACTTAACCCAAGTGGCTACTGAATGAAATAAATCCAGCACTTGTGAGAGAAACAGAAAAAGAACAGTAACTTTTATTTACTTCTCAGGGTAAGAGAATAAGGTGGTTCAGAAAAGAGGATAGAAACTACTTAAAGCTGTAACAATCTTGCTGGGCCCATTCATTTGTAACAGTACTGTTGATAATTTAGGAGAATAGAAGAGTTAGCAGCCAAGTTTGTATCCTTGTGGTGAATACTGGCCTCCCTCAGTCTTAGGATTCTCACAGCGTAAATGTGAGCTCTTCTCAAAAACACAAATCTTTCATTAGTTTTTCCTCAGAAATTGGGGCTTGAGACAGTAACCCGGGACAAAGCTGTAAGAAAACACTCTAGAGCCGAATTGAAGGCCTATGAGGTGGCAGTGAAAGTGGCAAAAACAGATTATTTTGCTGCCTCCATTGCATCCCCTAACTTGCAGCCAGCTCAATTATTCAGACTGGTTTGACAACTGACCACCCCTTGGGTGTGTCCTAAGACTGATACTGATTTGGCTCTTCGCTGTGATTCATTTGCAAACTTTTTTTATATATGAAGTCTCTAAGCTCTGCTTGGAGTTGGCGGCTGAATCTGATAACAGTGGTGGGATGGGGACTCCCCTTGCACCATCTAGTTCTTTTTTGGACTCTTTTTGCCTGCTCACCCTTGTAGACGTTTACAGGATCCTGACAGCTTGTGGCTGGTAAAATCATGTGATGAAGTGGTAGGTGGTTCTTTGAGACAGATTATTAATTCGTCTCTCTCACAGGGCTTTCCCCAGCTCCCTTCAGAATGTGATTGTTAGACCTTTGCTAAAGAAACCCTCCTTAGATAAAAAGAAGCTGGCCAATTACTGCCCAGTGTCTAGTCTACCTTTTCTGGGGAAGGTAATTGAGTGAACAGTGACCGGGCAGCTCCAGGTTTTCCTGGATGAGACATTTGCCCTGGACCCTTTTCAAACAGGCTTCAGTCCTGGCTTTGGGACCAAGACAGCACTGGTCACTTGGTTGACAATCTCCGTTTACATTTGGATAAAGGTATACTGACCCTGTTGATCCTTCTGGATGTATCAGTGGCCTTTGATACAGTTGACCATTTGGTCCTAATCCACTGTCTTGCCTCCCTGAGGGTAAGGGGCACTGCCTTTAGTTGGTTCACCTTGTTCCTCTAGGGATGCTCTCAGAGGGTTGCTATTGGGGAGGTCTTCCTGACGAGACTTAAATTGTGGGGTCCCACAGGGTTTGATCCTCTCTCCAATGTTATTTAACATATATATGCACCCTCTTCCCAAGATCATCTGGAGGTTTAGAGTTGGGTGCCATCAATATGCTGATGACACTCAACTCTTCCTCCTGCTCGATGGCAGCAGGGCTCTCAGGACTATCCCTAGTGCCTGGATGTGGTAGTCCAATAGTTAAGGGGGAGCTGCCTGAAGTTGAATCCATCCAAGATGGAGATCATGTGGCTGGGAAAGACTGAAATGCTAACTTGAGGGACATACCTGAGACTTGATATCAAGCTGACAGCTGTAGACTCTGTAAAGAGCTTCGGGATGTGGTTGGATTCTGCACTTTATCATTAGATAAACAAGTGTCAATGGTAGCACGGTCAGCATTTTTTCACCTATGCCAGTCCCGCTAGCTGGCTCCTTATTTGTTTGGGTCAGACCTTGCCAGTCTGCAACAGTCACCTCCAGACTGGACTACTACAATTCGCTGTACATAGGGCTACCCTTGAAAACACTTTGGAAACTGCAGGTGCAGCTGCCAGGTTGCTAACTGGAACAACATAGTCAGCTAGTATTGCTCCAATTCTGCAGCAGCTACACTGGCTACAAATTAGTCTCTGGATCCAATTCAAGGTGTTGGTGTTAACCTTTAAAGCCCTTAATAGTCTGGGACCCTCATGCCTATGGCTGCCTTAGGTCATCATCTAGGAGCCTCTTGCAGGTGCCCGGCCCCAGGATGGCTTGCTTAGCTGTCACCAAGGGAAGGGCCTTCTCAGTTGTGGCCCCTATCCTGGGAAATGCACTCTCGGATGATGCCTGTGCCTTGCAAGACTTGTTTAGTTTCCACAGGGCATGGAAAGCTGAATTATTTAGGTTGGCCTTTGGAGAGTAACCATGTGTTTGGACTGTCTTGATAGTGGTATGGTGATAGCCACATATTTTGATGTTAATATTTTATATTTGTTATTTGTTTTTATGTTGCTTTTACCTTCATTTTTTAATGTTGTAAGTTGCCAGGAGACCCTCTGAGTGAGTGGCAACTAAAAAATCTAATAAAATAAATAGTCCATAAAAGTAGTACCAGTACATCATGCCAATAAATGATATGTTATGGTGATAGTCCAGCTGGTAAGAGGGAAAGTTTTAAAGAGTCAATACTGTAGTTTATGTATTTTTCTTTCTTTTCTTCCTTTTTGTATTAATAGTTTTTCCTTTTTTATTATATGTAAATTTCTGTATATCTTTTGTTATAATAAACATTTTTAAAAGAAATGAATGCTTTCTGAAATCTAAGTAGACTTTTTGAGGGTTGCTAGACAACCACAACAACATTGCCAGCCTTGGTTTCTGTCAGTCAAAGATGAGGGAAGGAGCACAGGCCTTTTCAGGGATGTTTTTGGCCCCTTGGTCCACCCCTTCTCCCCTCCCTACTGCCTTGGAGGGGAAGATTCATTGGGCCAAGCTTGGCAGCAACCACTAAATAACTCATTACTGCACAACTTGCATGACTATCCCTAGCTCAGCCATCCACACCATTTGCCTGGGTGACTCACTGCTATGCAATTTGCATGACTCACCCAGGTGGTTACCAAACAACATGAAGCTATACAATCTGGGCCCAGCAGCAGCCACTGTACAACTTGTGTGACTTAGCCAGGCCTGGTGGCAACCACTGTACAACTCACCTGAGCAATTGGCTACTACACGAGTTTTGCAACTTAGCCAGCCTTTTCTCAGGGAGAGGTTGCCAGTGGGAGGGAAAACCAAGATCCAGTGTGGTGTAGTAGTCAGAGTGTGAGACTAAGATCTGGGAGACCCAGGTTCTCCACTCTGCCATGGAAGCTTGCTGGGTGACTTTGGGCCAGTCACTTTCTCTCAGCCTAAGGTGCCTGACAGGGTTCTTGTAAGGATAAAAATTGAGAAAAGGAGAACAATGTAAGTTGCTTTGGGTCCCCAGTGGGGAGAAAGGTGAAGTAAATAAATGAGGTAAATAAATAATAACACTGAACATTGGGGGGGGGGGGAATAAAAAAGTTTGGTGGATGGGTGGGATGGTGAAAAGGAAGCAGGGAAAGGAGAGGATATAGGGCCACCAGGTGGAAGGAAAGAGGAAATAGTGTGATGAAAGGGATACAGGGGGAATGACGTACTCCCTACAAGTCCTTACGGTTTCCTCACTTGTATGATTATATTGGGCTTCCTTCTATATCCAGGTATCAAAGGCATTTAGTAGGATCCAGAAAATGTTATCCTGTGAATCTCTCCAGAGTCATCCACTAATCCCCATAGGGATGATCTTTTCTTACCTCATGTCTTCCAACTACCTGAGCTCTGCAGCTCTGCAACTAATCCATTTCTCAAGTTGTAAAATGTAGCTGATTTTGCTTACCAAATACCATGGGTGCTGTTTACTTTCCATCTCTTTGGAAAACATAGTTTTCCCCAGTAACTACCTGCTCTTATTTCTGGACATGTACAGCCATATACACTTGTTTATGTAGAACATCCCAATTTATTCTGTAGGTGTTAGAAATAAGTACATAGAAAAGTTATCAGCCTTCGCTTTCAATTTAGGTTAGAACTTCACATTTTGGTGGACCTAGTCAGTCATCAACAGAAGTACTGACTGTCACAGATGTTCCCTGCCCCCCCCCCAACAGTTCCTTCCAACCATGGAAAAGTTGATTCTCTGGGTTGCAGAGGCTACAGTTAGGGGGACAAAAATCACCCTTTTTGCCTCTTCCATCACTGGAGAATATCAAGTTCTGCCTTGTTTAGCAGAAAGATCCAAATAGAAATCACTAAGCACATATAATTCTCCCATGTATATGAACTGCAAGACCACAGATTTTAGATTATGCTCTTAGGCTGCATATAGCTGAATTCCAAACAAGTTCACAAGAATTATGTGCCCATCTATCAATGTATGAATTTAAAATCTGAGCGGGGAGATTTTCAATCTCATACTTTAGAAAATACAAATTAAAAATTCAGCTACTCTGGGACAACATGATTTTTAAAGGGAATGATTCAGTGAGTGAGGGAAAAAAAATAGCATAAAGGTATATAATCATGCCCCTTGTTGCGCAGGGGCCTTTTATGACTGGTTTCCTTTCACAAACTGCAAATGTTACTCTGTTACAGCAAAATAAGTCCAGTGGCACCTTAAAGACTAACAACATCTATTTCAGTATGAGTATTCATGAGCCATAGTTCACTTTCCTTCACAGAGTCTGGCTGACCAAAAGAAAAAAAATCCCTTCCCAAACTGGCACTTATTTACACCAAAACTATGCAAGGCTTTACAGGGGAATATTTCCTTAATTTGAGTCAGATATGTCTAGAAAGGCCAAACTTTGCTTTACTATCAAGAACATGTAAACAAATAGTACCTGGGCATTTGTAATTTTATTTTTTTTAACCACAAGATAACCAGAAGTAATTGAGTATAGCTTTCAGATAAACTCCTCCCAAAACCTGTTTCCAGGTAGTTTTCTTTTAAGGAAGCTGTCTTCTGCAGCAAATGCAAACAGATAATTACAGTTTACATTATACTTTTCCATATGATCTAGCCATAGGGCAAGAAAATCAATGGGAGCAAGAGATTCCTGCAAAGATAGAGTCTGGACTCACAGGACACATGAGAGAATTTCTGCATGTGCAAGGGGGGTGGCAATTTTTGCTGATTTCCCCCTGCCCCCTCTGACTCTTCCCCATGCTGTTTATGGGAGTCCCCATCCCCTAGGAGCTGCATAGGGAGCATTTGGGAGTGTACCAGGAGGGGAGATGGATGAAGTAATACTCTGCAGATGGAGATCACTTCCATGTGTGGAAACCTGGTAGAGCCAAACCAAATCTTGTTGTTTCTGAGTATCTTAATCTCAATAAGCACTAAAAGAAAATGTGAACTGTAGGGGTCTTTACTAAATGATGCAGTAGGCTTTAGCAAAAGGGTTCTGGCATGGTAATGGAGAAAAGTTGAACATGTCAAATAGATTTTTTTAAGCAGTGGACTCATTCTGCCCGGAAATGTGCTGCAAAGCAGGGAATATGAGGCTCCATCTGCAATTGCTAGTAACCAGTAGCAACCAGGTGACATGTTAATGACAGGCTTCATGTAAAAGATTGTATTTATCCACAAATAAATGTTATTTAATTGTTACAGCAACCAGTTAGTGTGTGTGCAGGTTCAGGAAATATATTAATTTAAATGAACTATGATTTAAATCAGGGTGTTTTTTTTCCTTTTAACATTAAACCATCCCAACTCATAGTGGTTAATTTATATTCTGATATTAATATAGGAACCTTTTAATACTACTGGTTTCTTAATATTCCAGAAACTAGGTACAGAATTTCTGATATACTCTCCCTGAAGTTAACACTTTCTAGTACAGTCATATAGTTATGGCTATGCCTTTCATCGTTTTTTCTCCCATAACCATCTGAGACTACATTCTAACTTTATAAATTACACACATTTCTACAAATTCTATTGTGATATCTCTTTACCATCATTGTCTACAATCAAAATCTGTTGACTCTGTGAAGTCAATTTACCATTTTTCTTTCTTATTTCATGATTAAATGTACAAATATGAGTAAGATGAGCTCAAATGGCAAGTCTCCACTGCAGCAACCTAGGTTCCCTTCCGAAATGTTATCCTCAGCTACGATCTTTTTGCAGCATATCAGATAGTTTGTGTAGTATAGTTCCTTATTAACAACAACACTAGCACTTTATTAGGATTTTATGGCTGCAGTCATACGGAGCATTAGCCACACTACTGAGATGGATGATAGGCGGATTTTCTGGGCGCGATCATACCACAACATCTGGGAAGCATAGAGCTCCCATGGTGAACCCGAGGCTTCCCGCCGAAGATGCGGAGTTAAAAACTAGTACCTCCGAGGTACTAGTTTCCGGAAACCGCGGGGCAAGGGCTGGCGTCTGATCATGTTTCCAGTGGTAGTCTGTGGCATCGGGCGCCCACCCATGTCCCGTTGCAAACAGGGTTTTTTTCCCCAAGTCTCCACAGGATGCGCACAAGCACCCAACGGCGCATGCGGACAAAGAGGAAAGCGAAAGTTCTGTTGCTCCGCAGAATCGTGCATGCCATTGGTGAGATCATGCCGCGCCGCTTCTTTGCTGCGCTGCAGGATCGTCGTGTGATCGCCACCTCGCCCCTACCCACGGGACCTCGACGGGACCTGTGATCGGGTGGCCACGCATTATTTTGCTCCAGGCCAAACTGCCACGCTTCCCCCCTCCCCGCATTTTAGCCACAACTATGTTTTAATGTAATTATCTGTTTTTATGTGAGCCGCCCTGAGCCGGCTTCGGCTGGGAGGGCGGGGTAAAAGTTTGAAAAATAAATAAATATTTACTTCATTTATACCCCACCTTTCTCTCTAGTGGGGACCCAAAGTGGGTTATATATTTCTCCTCTCCTCCATTTTATCCTCACAAAAATCCTGTGAGGTGAGTTAGGCTGAAAATTTATGACTGGACCCAGGTCGTCCAGGAAGCTTCCACAGCAAAGTGAATATCTGAACCTGCATCTCCCATATCCTAGAGTCCGACATTCTAACCATTACTCCCTGCTGGCTCTCTTAATGGTATTTAAGAGACTTGGTGAAATTCTAAATACAACAGCCAAATGAAATGATTCTATGCCATATAATCTTATTTAGTTCATTTTTATTGATCTCTCTCTATAAGTCATGTCTCTGAGTAGAACATTGGACTTAACCATGGTTGCTCCTTCTACTCAAACAGTTGCCCTAGAGGCATACAGGCCCTGGGGGCTTAGAAGCAAAGCTCCTCCCTGATCTTGCATCCTAGCACTGTTGTTCAGAGGTTTAATGCCTCTGAATGTAGAGGTTTCCATAGAAAAGAACAAGGCTCAAAAGCAAGAAGGAAATCACTCAAAACAAGGTCCTAGTCTAGAACATCGGAAGGGCAATGGGAAAACACAAAAGGCAATGGGAGGAGCTTAGATGCAGGATCACATGTGGCTGCTCAAAAAAAAAAATCCATTCCCATTTGAGAGCTGGGGCAGAGCAAATCCACCATGTGGAAGCAGCCTTAGCCACTAAAAAGAAATGTTCAGTTAAAGAACAGGTATTCAATTTATAAATAAATGCAAATTATGTTCACATATAATCATATAATAACTATTTCAACACAAAACATGAATCTGTACTTGGAGTTAACGTGCAGACATGTAAAATCTGTCCTCCAGTGTAATCCCTGCCTGTTTTAAAGAATTCTTGCAAGAGGAATATTTTGAACATCCATTTTAAAACCCTAAAATCAGTTTACCAAATTATACTTCAGAGTTTGTGCATCTTTTTTGTTACCTAGTAAAGATGGCATTCCTTTAGTGGTCATTTTCAAATACTGCCTATCTGGCATTAATTTGAAAGAAAGAAAGAGCTCTCAAATGCTTTCTAGTGCTTTCTCAGTGTGGTTACAGTGGCTTATTTTATTACTTGAACAAAATGTTGTGAAAAGTGAGCTGTTATTCAAGATGGATCTTTAATGTACAAGATGATAAATACTTTGGCCCTGACTTTAGTTTAAGTGCTTTCCTGGACTGAGGTTGAGGTAAGGTGAACTACATTCACAATAAAATGGTTTGTGATACTAAAGATAGTTTTTTTTAAAAAATAACTATCAATTATTAATTTGTAATATGGTTAAAACACACTTAGCCATTTTTAAGAGTAATGATAAATAAGACAAAAATAATAACATTACTTTAATATAAATAATCTAATGATTATTCACTAACTGCTCTTTAGGAAATCAAAGTCTAGAGTTTCTAGAAATGTAGGTTCGAGCTTGCAAAAACTGTTCCTGCACACAACTTTGCTGTCAGGTCAGAATCTGGTGATCATAATCTGAGTTTTTAATTTTCTGTTGTGACAAAAATTCAAGAAAGGAAGAAAAGACAAGGTATAAAGAGAGAGAGAGAAACACACAGGAAAAACTCCTTCTCAAATTCCTGTGCAGGCAGGTAGTTCTATGTAATACTTCCTCTTATACACAGAGCACGCAAATTATATGAAAATTGATTATCAGATATGACAAATTTTTAGATCTTAGTCGTGGTCTCTGTGCAGTCTCACACATAGGTTGGGCGCCTGCGCACGACCTCGACCAGAGAATATTCTAGAGCTTGCCTCAGGAGTCTTTTTTGGCGGGCTCTCTTCCCGCCCTGGGGAGCAGACGTGCACTGCGCATGCCTGGAGCGGGGGGGGGGGGAGCCGCCTCCCACTCAGTTCTTCTTCGACCACCTTCGTGTTCACACCTCGCGCGATCGCTCTTCAAATCGCCTCAGCTGAGTTTTCTCCTTTCTTCATTGACTTCTTCTCGTCTTTGCTTCATTCCTTTCTTTTTCTTCTTAAAAAAAGAATTTCGCTTTACTATTTTTCTTCACTTTCATTCTTTTGTTCCCCCCCTTTCCCTTCCCCTTCCCCTTCCCTTCTGGTCGGGAAGGTGTTTGCATGGGCCGCACCCTATTTTTTAAGTCATGTTGCCGTTGTCCTGCTAAACTCCCATCTAACGACGGCCACGACCTTTGTTCAATTTGTTTGGGGGAGTTTTATTGGGTTGACTCGTGCCCTCACTATGCCAAGTTCACTAGGCAGGCACGTAGGAATAGGGTGGCCCACCTTCAAACAGTTCTTTTGGAAGCTGCATTGCACCCTACAATGTCTTCGACAGCGTCTCGTTCCTCTTCTGCCCCTCAGAAGCCTTCTCATCCTCTCCGACGGATTGTATTCCACTTGGTCAAGACTCTAAGTCACCACCGCGGAAGTCTTCTTGCCATGTTTCGCCGAGGACTGCTGCCCATCGCTCTACATCTTGGGACTCCTAGCTGCCTATCCACCTTATGGATGACAGGGAGCATTTCAAGAGAAGTCGATCCCGATCCCCTCGATCACGTTATGATTGCAGGGCATATGACTACTGCAGATCGCTCTCCCAATCACAGTCTCGGTCCTCCCAGAATCTAGGGTCAAGGACATTGTGTCCCTAGTCTCAACCTTTCAGCTCTACCCCCAACAGTCGGCTCGCTCGATCATGAGACTTCTCGGTTACTTTGCCTCCACAGTGTTTGTGGTCCCTCATGCCAGATTACGAATGCGCCTGCTCCAGCTCTGGTTCATCCGCAACTTAGATCCTCAGAGTGGTCACTGGAACACAGTGGTTTTGATTCCACCTCAGGTGCTCAGCAGTCTGACCTGGTGGTCTCTCCCGCAGCATCTCCTCTCTGGCATGCCATTTCGATGTCAACCTCCGGAGATCTGCCTATCGACAGATGCCTCCCTTTGAGGTTGGGGAGCCCAATGCGGGACTCTGTTTGCCAGAGAAACTTGGACTCCTCGAGAGAGGACTCTCCATATCAACGCCTTGGAGCTCCGCACTGTTAATCTAGCCCTGATTTTGTTCCTTCCTCTTCTGACCGGCAAGATTGTTCAGATCACCTCAGATACCATTGCCACTGTCTTCTACATAAACAAGCAGGGAGGCACCACCTCTGTTCGCCTTTGTCACACAACTCTATGCCTCTGGAATTGATGTTTTCGACATTTGATCTCCATATTGGCTATACACATTCCCGGTGTTCAGAACATTGATGCTGATCATCTGAGTTAATCAGCTCCTCACGACAACGAGTGGCCTCTGCACCCTCGATATCTTTGCCCTGTTTTCCTCGAGGTTGGTTGACCGACCATAGACGGCTTTGCGGCTTCGGAGAATGCTCAATGCCCTCTCTTTTTTGCTCAAGGTCCCATGTCAGCCTGGTGTCTCGGAGATGCCTTTCTCCACAAATGGGCCGGGACCCTATTTTATTTTTTCCCTCTGTTCCCTCTCATCTCCAGGATTCTCCAGAATATTATAGTGGATGCCACCACCTGCATCCTCATCACTCCTTGGTGGCCGTGCCAGCTGTGGTTCCCTCACTTCCTACGGTTGTCCAGGGGACGGTTTCTTCAGCTCCCTCGTGTGTCGGATCTCCTCTCTCAAGATTGGGGCCGGATCCTCCACCACAATCCAGGCTTTTTCAAACTCACCACTTGGAAGATCTCCCAGTAAACTTCCCACCGGCAGTTCGGGAAGTGTTGCTTAATGCCCGGAAACCATCCACTGGCAACACTTATCAATTGAAGTGGAAGCGTTTTCAAACCTACGCCTCGCACCACTCCTTCAATCCAACCCGAGCTTCCTAGCCAGATATTTTATCTTACATCATATCCTTGAAGGAATCTGGTCTTGCAAACTCTTCTCTGAAAGTGTACCTTGCGGCTATCTCGGCATATCACTCTTCGATTCAGGGATCTACGGTGTTCTCCCACTGCCTCACAAAGTCCTTTCTCAAGGGTCTCCTCCACCTCTGTCCGCTTCAGAAGCCACTAGTGCCATCCTGGAGTCTGTCTCTAGTCCTCACCCACCTGATGTCTAAGCCATATGAACCCATGGCTTCGATAGACCTTCAACTTCTATCGTGGAAAACAGCATTCTTGATTGCTGTCACGACGGCTCACCAGGTCGGAGAACTTGCTGCATTCTGTGCAGATCCTCCATACACAATTTTTCACAAGGAGAAAGTTGTTCTCAGACCAGACCCTTCCTTTCTCCCTAAAGTGGTTTCTGCTTTTCACCTGTCTCAGTCTTCTGTCCGACCCCCTTTCTTTCCGAACCCAGCTGATGCTCCGCAAAGAGCCTTACACTGCTTCAGTGTCCAGAGAGTTCTTTCCTTTTATCTCCACCACACGCAACCCTTTAGAAAGTCTCAAAGGCTTTTTGTTGCATATGCCTCCCGGTGCAGGGGTGAGGCCATCTCTTCTCAGCACTTGTCCAAGTGGGTGACCTCAACCATAGCCCTTTGCTATGAGTTAGCGCATCAACCCATACCTACCTCTGTCACCACTCACTCCATGAGGGCAGTCTCAACTTCGACTGCTTTCCTGGCTGGTGTCCCATTAGAAGACATCTGTGCTGCTGCCACATGATCCTCCTCCTCAACCTTCATGTTCCACTATGCACTGGACGTTCAAGCTCGATGGGATGCTGCATTTGCCAGGTGGTACTGAAGTCTCTCTTCACCTGATTCTTCTGCTTCTTCAGGTAGGACCTGTAAATTGAAATGATAATGCTATGTCCTCATCTGGTTCAGCTCATTAATCACCCATGTGTGGGACTCCACAGAGACCACGACGAAGATAAACAGGTTGCTTACCTGTAACTAATGATCTTTGAGTGGTCATCTGTGCAGTACCACAATCCCCCCCAGCCTTCCCCACTGCTGGCATCTCCTGATTACTTACCTTTGTTGATGGGACTTACCGGTAGCGGTTGAAGGAACTGAGTGGGAGGCGGCTCTCTCCCCCACTCCAGGCATGTGCAATGCATGTCTACTCCCCAGGGCAGTACCACACATGGGTTGAGCGCCTGTGCACGACCTTGTCTGGAGAATATTCCTGCCCTGGGGAGTAGACATCAGTTACAGGTAAGCAACCTGTTTTCTCAAGTGGTAGCTGTGCTAGTCCGTTACTCTGTAGTGGTGGAACAAGGTTTCAGTCCAGCCAAGTTTTCCAGAGTTTAAGCTTTCTTGAGTCAGATACATCAGATACTAACAGAATGAAAATCCATCAGCCTTTATATCCAGGTCAGAAAATGGGAGAGGTGTTACACAGAAGAGCCAGCTGGAGTCAGGATGCAGAGAACAATGCAACATGGAATCAGTTTGATTAGAGCTGGAAGATATGCATAGAGGTGGGAGGTAGAAAAAATAAGCATCTGTAATGAGGTATGAGATTATTATTATGTAATGAGATTATTATTTGTAACCATAACATTTTTCTTTACATTATCTTAATGGCAAGTTCAAATCCATTTTGCTTATGGAAACCTTTAAGTGTGTTTCTGGACATTATTAAAGGCCCAAAATGCAAAATGAGGACTGCACTCTGCATGTCTGTCTTTAAATATTTATAGGCTGCTGATCACTTACATATTTAATGCTCGATCATCTCAAATGTATCATTTTTATACCAGTAATCAGTGAGGAGGAAAGGGGGCCACACCAAGGCAAAATGAAGATGAAGAAACAAATTGGCACAGAGGGAAAAGAATCTTCAATAATTGTACAACCCCTACACATTTTCCATGCAGCTTCGTCAGAGGGAATCTTTCAGATTCAGAAACGTGTAGGGGTTGTACAATTACTGAAGATTCTTTTCCCTCCGGACCAATTTGATCTTTGTCATGGTCTCTATGCATCACACCGATGTGTTAGGCACATACACTAGCTCCAATCCGGAAAACTTTTACCAAGGTCAAAACGGGTCTGGAGCCCCTCTTCCCGGCGTGCGCAGGAACTCCAACCACACATGCCCAGAGGGCGGGGCTCCAGTATCCCGCCAGTTCTCTTCTGGCCATTGTGCTGATCAGTCGATCTGCTTTGATCTGGGAACTTCTTTCATGAGGCAAAGTTTTTTCTTTAGGATGTTTTCTTCCCCGTAGCTCTTTCTCTACTTTTTCCTTTGTTGTCTTCTTTTCTTCATCATTTGACCTAAACAATATATATATTCTTTTCGCTTTCTCCCCCCCCCCGACACTGTCGGATCCTCCCCCCATTTCTTTTTCAGATCTGCCTTTTCATCTGTGGCAAATCGCTGGGGGTTCTTTAAGCGCTGTACCCAATACGGGTCCAAGCTTGCTCCACCAGACAGTCACTCCCTGTGTCTACTCTGTCTGGGTGAGGCACATAGGACTGACACTTGCATCCACTGCACGAAATTCTCCAACCAGACATGCAAAACCAGAGTGGCAAGACTCCAAGTGGCTCTCCTGGAGTCAGCTCTCTGACCTAAGCTGATGGCTTCCACTCAGCCCGAGATGACCCTGACATTGACTCTAACCAATTGCCCCCGCTCAGCACCGATGGATTGACCTCAATCAACACTGAAGGAACAACTCCGATTGGCGGACATTTTGCCGCCCAGTGCCTCCACTAGCAGGTCTTCAGCACTGAGACCTCCGGTCCTGGCTGCTGCATCTGCTGCATCAACACCATCCTTGAAGAAAAAGAAGGATGGCAAGGGCCACACTAAGGTTAAATACAAACACCTTAAAGCTGACCCGAAACCTATTACGATGAGTGCTGCAATGGGGTCTGATGCACCAACAGCTACTCCCCTCACCCGCTCTGCCTCACCAGACCTGACCAGTCTATCACAGGTGACATTTGCTTTACCACCATCTTCCATGATGGTACCGTGGGACCAGAGGCAACTGCAATACTTCTACAGCAGTTTCCCACTAGTGTCGGCTCTGCCATGGCTGAATCCAGGAAGGCAGATGGATTGGGACCAGCAATCAGTCGCTTCTCACCCTGCACGCTCCCCCACCAGGGACCGCCCTCCCTCAATGCCTGTTTTGCCACCACCATCTGGTCAACTTCGATGGTTCCCCCTGTTTACCATGACTTGAGGCCCAATCCATCAATGCCAACAAATTCGATCCTGACGGAACCATCGCAGCCTTTGTCTCACCTCATGCAAGTTGGTCCATCCTTACCTGAGGCATCGGGGGTTGAGGAGTCATCTCACTCTATGGACTCTAACGGAGTTGGATCGGGAGCCCCAGCTACCCCCCTCAGGCTCATCTCCAACCTACCTATCTCCCCGTCGAACTTCGCTCCTATGGGGACTTGATAAAGAGGATGGCCTATTCCTTAGGCATTGCCATTACTCAACCACAAATACAGACACTGTATTTGATATTATTCAACTGGATGCCTCAACAGCTGTTTATCTGCCCATGACCCAAGTACTTCTGCAGGCAACCAAGTCTCACTGGGATAAACCCTTCTCTACGCCTGTCTCCACCAGAAGATTGGACCATATGTATCGGATACAGGAAGCTGGTGCTGAATTCCTCTGCTGTCACCCTAAACCTAATTCTGTCACACTGTTTTCCAAAACCAAGAAGACCCACTCCATGCCGTCTGATAGAGGAAGCAAAAAACTGGATGCGTTTGCCCACCATTTGTACAATTTCTATTCTGCTAGAGCCTTGAGTGTGAAAATGGCAAACTACGTGGCATGTATAGGAAGATTCAAGTACTCCCTGTGGAAGCAGATGTCCCCTTTCCTAGCACTTCTCCCCGAGCAACAACGTGATGAGGCTAGGAAGGTACAAAAGAACAGCATGATCCTGGCAAAGCAGATTATACACTCTGCGAAGCATACTCTTGACTCCTACTCCAAGACAATGTTGTCTGCAATGGCACTCCACTACCACTCTTGGCTCTGTACCTCATCCCTTCAGTCTGACACTAGGAACTATATAGAGGATCTTCCCTTTGACGGCCTAGGCCTCTTCCACTCTACTGCTGACTCTGTCTTACAGGACATGAATAAGAGCCTGAAGACTTCTCATAACCTAGGTGTTTCCACTTTGTACCATCCTCAAAGGTCCAGGACATGGTCGTGCTCCAACAAAAGACCTTATGTCAGGCAATCCCCTGAAGGATCTTGAAAGTCTCGATATTCTCAATCTTCCTCAAGGTCCAGTTACACACCAAGATCCATGTTTCAACAATCCTTGCAACAGAGCAAGTTCAAGCTGGCCAAGAATGCCAAGTCGGGTCTTTGACTCTTACGACACATACCTGCCACAGCTCTCCTTGGTCCACCTTCTGATACACCTTTCTGTGTGGGTGCTCAGTGGGAGGTGCACTTGAGGAGCTCCCAAATAAACCTTTTAGAACTCGTGGCAATTTGTTATGCCCTACAGTCTTTCCTGCCATTGATTGTGGGTTGAACGGTTGCAATCCTGACAGACAATACTACTGCTCTAGCAGGTTTTGGTTTTGGTGACTCGAATGGCAGGCACACTCCATTGGAGCTCCAATGAAAGCAGCCCGTGATGCGGTAGATGGGAGGAGGGTCGGTTGATCCGAACCCCCCCCCCCGGGAGTCCTTGGGGCGCGAGGGGTGCCTTTTCTAAGGCTGAGACCAAGGAATCGAGGCTCCTCTTTGCCCCGATAAGTCCCGCTGCCACGGCGCCATCATAGCACTAAGAGGCGCACACCGAACGAGCAAGCAAGCAATCAAGCGAAACTTCAAAGCTCTCCCTACCTCTGCAGCTGGCATGGAATGAAGCGTGAGTGTTGTTTTTCTCTAACCGGCTATTCAGATAAGCGCCCATCCAGAGCCCCAAAGCCCCGTTCTGTAATGAAGCAGGGGGAGGGAGTTCGTCCCCCCCACAACCTTAAGCAATCTTTCCAAGCGACGGAAGGAGCTAGAGGCAACCGTGATTTCGGATTGAATCAAGTAAAGTATGGATTTCTTTAAAGCAACTTCTTAAATGAATTTTCAGTAAATTTTAAAACAAATTTAAAAAGTTTATCTGAACTGTAAACAATGACTTTTTGGGCAAAAAAGATAGCAACGAGATTGAGGTACTCTCCTTGAACTGCAAGATCAGCACATCTGGTTGCTAAACCAGAAGCAAGTACTGACCTTCCCAATATGACCGCTACTGCATTGCGCCCTCTGTTGGATCAGATGACCAATTTCAACAACCAGGATCAGCTGAAAGAGCTAAATTTAAAATCAGAGGAGAAGGTAAAAGCAGTGAAGAAGCCATGTCAAAAGCAATTCAACAAAGACTGGAAGGGTGAGAATCTGAAGCAAATCTTAAGTGAAGCGTTTGCCCCAAGGACAGGTTTACCAGCAGATGTATTATAAAGCAATATGGATAAGATCCATTGGACATATCCAGAATTTATCAAGAAAAACAAACCTGTCTGGGGGGGATGTGATGAGATTCTCAAAGAGTTCGGAGGGACTTGTCTTCAAATATTAAAAGAAAAAGAAAAAAGATGGACTCTGTCTTTAAAGCGAAGCTGTTTCTGGAACAGCAACAGGGACTAGTGTATGACAAAAGACCAGCAGAGGAAAAAGATCAGGAAGAAGAAAGCAGTGCATATGGATCGGAAAGTATGGAAAGTACGATGGGCAACAATCCAGAAGAGGGCGAGAATCAGAGAAAGGGGCAGCGGCCCCAAAGTCCCGAAGTCTGATGGAATTTTGACAGACGTTCAGAAGAAAGAAAACAAAACAATATAACTCTGAAATTTAAATTATTTAAGCCATACTTACTTGATTTAATTTTTTAAATGTTAGTTGGTAGAAAAGCGATAAGAAACTACACCATTCTAATAATTATAACATAAAGGGAAATTTGTTTAAGCTAATGATTATATGATCCTTGTATAGCTTAGGTTTTAGTCTAGTGTTGCAGTATTTGTAGTGTTGTTAGCCTTTGTAGTTGTTAGTCTTGTAGTATGAAAATAAAAAAATCTATAAAAAATACTACTGCTCTAGCTTATGTAAACAGATGGGGGGGCACTGTCTCATGTTGACTTTGTCACTTGACTCTGGCCCTGTGGAACTGGTGCCTGAAACATGACATTTGGATATCAGCAGCTCATCTTCCAGGTGTCCAGAATGTGGAGGCAGATGCCCTCAGCAGAGGAGGAGCACAATTGCATGAATGGGAACTGAACTGGAAGTATCTGAAACCCACCTTCAGGCAATTGGGCCGCCCACAAATAGATGCCTTTGCAAAATGCAGGAATGTTTTTTTTTAGGAATGCCAAATGCCCCCAGTTTTGCTGCAGAGGGGGAACAGATCCTTTCATTCTTGGGGATGGACTCTTACTTCCCTGAACAGGGAAGTCACTATTTCTCCCCCCCCCCCAATTCCTCTCCTGACAAGGGTGCTGAACAAGATCTTGTGGCACAAACCAGACTGTATTCTAGTAGCTCCTTGGTAGCCACGTCAGCTGTGGTTCCCAGTATTGCTTCGCCTCTCCAACAGGACTTTCATCCACTTCCCCTGTGCATCAGACCTTCTCTTAACATCAGTGGGATGTATCCTCTACCACAACGTACCACACCTCAAGTTAACAGCCTGGAGAATTCTCAGCGAGTCTTCTCTGACAGGGTAGAGACTGTCCTTCTAAATAACAGGAAATTGTCTACTCATGCTTCATATTCTTATAAATGGTCAAAATTCCTTGCCTTCCTTGGACCATATGAAGGGGACCCAAACCAATGTTGGACTGCCTCACATCTTTGACTTCCTCCTTTCTCTTGCAGATGCTGGTCTCAGCCACTCTTCACTTAGAGTCTACCTGGCAACTATCTCTGCTTTCCATCAATGACTGGACAATACTTCAGTCTTTGCTCACCTTGATTCAAAAATATTTTTGAAGGGTCTGCTACACCTTTACCCACCAGTTAAACTCCCAGCGCAGGCCTGGAATTTGCCCACTGTGATACGTAGGATTACCTGTAAACCAGGAGTGGCCAAAATTGCTTAATGTAACAGCTACACAGAATAGACGTCACATGTCTGAGAGCTGCAAGACATGAACAAACATCACACACACATTTTTATTGAAAAATATGCACATTTGCTTTTTATTTACATTAGACTGTGTGAAAGAGCCGCATGCGGCTCCCGAACTGCACTTTGGCCACCCCTGCTGTAAACCCCTTGAACCCATGGCTACCTGTGAGTTGAGGCTTTCATCCTGGAAAGTGGCATTTCTCAGATTGGAGCCGATGCAGGCACCTAACCCATCGGTGTGAATGCATAGATGACCACTTGAAGATCATCAGTTACAGGTAAGCAACCTGTTTTTTCTTCATCTTCATTTTATCCTTTCTATACCATCAACCCTGCCCTTGACCAACAATTATGAAAGCCAAGATACTCATAACACAAGAGATCTGTGACCAGCATCTCCTGAGGTGTTTTTTAAAGGATAAAGCAGCCATGGGGGTGGGAAAGGCAGAAAATGGGAGGAGTTAGCCCTTTCACCCCATGCCATTTTCCTCATGTGCATACCCCTCCTTCCAAGGAGCAACAACTTAGCCCAGCAATTTAGCCTAATTTGTGCAACGTGTCTTGACCACAAATATATTTTAACAGAAATGAGGAATATAAGAAACAGTTACAGAAATTATAAGTATTTTACTGCCGAAAACTGAGGCTATGTATATGCACAATACATGTCCTAGAATGCCAAAATAGCAGCCCCACAATTGCTCGACCAAATCACAGAGCATTTATTTCAAGCCAGACTCATAAAACTATTGTTTCATCACTTTCTGGGAAACAAGGACTGACCTGGATAGCCCAGGCTAGCCTGATCACATGAGATCTCAGAAGCTAAGCAGAGTCAGCCCTGGTCAGCACTTGGATGTGAGACCCGGGTTGTGGTGCGGGTTGTGATGTGGGTTTTGATGGGGAAGAAAGCAACAGTAAACCACCTCTGAATGTCTCCTGCCTTGAAAACCCCACCAGGGGTCACCAGAAGTCAGCTGTGACTTGATGGTAAACAAACAAGCAAACAACAGTGTGTAGGTGAAAGACCAACTTCTTATGGGAACTTAATGGTCTTTCTTACACCTCAACAGCTGTCAACCCTGCCCATTTTCTCAGGCTTGGTTGCCATGGGGACATAGGGGAGTGTGAAGAATGTCTACTTTTGCTTTTGGCTGTCTGCTGTAGTTTTTGGTTATCTCCTTCGGCCCAGACACATAACCTTGAGCCCAGGCATTATCTTTCTCCTGGGAACTTTGAACCATTAATTCTACTTAGGTCTGGATTGATTTAGGTATAATTGCTTGCTTCGTGCTTTTCCCTTAGTTCTAACACGAAACGTTAAGAGTCTGGATCCTATCAATGTCTCAATAAACTTTTAATCTTCTGAATGACTGTTGTTGGGAACTGATTTCTCCATGAGTCTGACAACAGCTTTTAACTAGGGCTATTTCCACACAAATGTCTTGTTTTTCCTTGGCTACCTTAGTGCCCTATAGTTTTGGGGCGCACCCACATAAAATCATCTCCTGTGCATCCTGTTCCTGTGTTTTCCCCTGCTTTCCTCCTAAACCTGGTTTGGTAAAAAAAATTGAAAGATGAGTCAAAGCCTCTTTGACCACCATGTGGACAGGATGATGCATATTTTGCAGGTCCCATCCAGTTTGGTGCTATTATCCTTACTTCAGTCCATGCAGTGGCTATCCCCTCCACTGGAGGGCTGGGGGGAGGCTTTTTAATTGGTAGTAGGTATATTGCTGTAACATTATAACAATCCATTGCTTCCTAGCTTTATTTTTTTATGTAAGGCTCTAGCCCTTTTTGTTGCAGAGTTATACAGAGAAAGGCTGCATGTTCCTCTTTATAACCTAGAAACAAAAAGGGTTAGATATATTCTTTTTAAAAAATGACAGCTGGGAGCTGCCATATTGCAATATATCATTATTATATAATAGTGCTACAGTGATTAAATATTACTGATCAAAACAAGAGCCTGAAAAGTACTGTGGTGGAAATGGCAGCTGTGGAGGGTTGAGACATGGAAGGAGTAGCAGAAATTGCTGTGTTGGATATACGTTTATCCTTGTGAATGCCTCTGCATTGGCAGTAGCAATGTGAGTTGCATGGAGAATTGTCTCCATGAAGAAAAAGCCAAGGACAAGAAAATACCACGTAGTTGCTACAAATGTGAACATGAAATCCCCAGTTCAAATGTCACCTTAGCTATAAATTAATATGGTTTGGGACAAGCAACTATCTTTCCCAGTCCCTTGTTTATACTGGGAATAATGCCTCTTTACAGGGGTGTTTCAAGATTGCTGATAATGTGTGAGGAGTGCTTTGAACACTGGAAAAGTGTAACATGCTATTTATGTTATTTTGGTGGCTCATGATAATAATATGGATGCAGATTTAGTGTTCAACCTTGTACTCCTCATTTTGACTTCAAAATTATCCACCTGAGTTGTTTTAGAAATGCAGACTATAAACGCTGTAAATTAATTGTGATTTAATTAATTAATCTTCTCACCAGACTTTTAAAACCTTTTAAAACTTGAACCCTAAGAGAAAATCCAAAATAACATCATAAGCAATAATAAGCTTGTTTATGACCCTAATAAAAAACCACTGCTGTTAAAAATAATTGCAAAAACAGTGTACATGTTATTTTAAGCAACTGCTTTATGAAATGCAGATGTTGATTGCTGATTTGTAAGTCTGTATAAATTTGCCTTGATTTTGTACGTTACTTTTGACCCTCATACATCTGAATAGCATAATGACTACAGGGTTCTCATTTTATGTTGCACCAGTTATTTGTAGGCATGTCTATATGTGCCCTGTGCAAACCTGTAATCATTTTGGTGCTCTTTTTATAACTTCAACCTTTCATAATGGATCAAAACCATGTACTCTCTAATGTCAGCAAAATTGAACAGATGAGCCTGTTTAATGGCCACTTAATGTGAAGTGGCTACTTTGTAGCTCTGGCAGAAATCAGAAGCTTTGTTTCAGTACATATGTTCAAGTCCACAGCATTCTGCATAATGGTTGGCACCATGCATCAAGAGACATGTTTAAAGTGTGCGCTTTCTGTGAATTTCCATAGTGTGGCTGTTTCTTTATCTATAGTGTGTTATCAAAAAACATGTTATCTAATGGCTCCTCCTTCAGTGTCATGTTAGCCAAGGCATGTTACCAGAAGCATGAACTTTGAACATGCACATGTGAGAATGAAGCCAGTCACCACCATAGATACAGAGTAGCCAAGGGCGTAGACTCCAATTTCCCGGGGGGGGGGGCTGGGGCTGGGCCAGAGGCATTGCTATGCTACATCCTTAAAAGTACCAAGGCCCAGTGACATCATAGGGAGGAGCCAGTGACATCACAGGCCACTATCTATAGAGGCAGAGCCATGTGGGATTAAGGAAGGGGCTCTCCAGAAATTTAGGGGAACCTGGGAATCCTTGGGAACCCCCCTAGCCATTCCCCTGGGCTGGGCTAAACCCAGGAAAAGGTGGGAGTTGGCCAGTGGTTAAAGTGGTATCTCAGTGGTCTCCTGCTGTGTTCTGATAAGAGCTGTTCTTGAAAAAGAGCAGTTTCTGTCAGAGCTCTCTCAGCCCCACCTACCTCACAGGGTGTCTGTTGTGGGGAGGGAAAGGGAAAGGAGTTTGTAAGCCGCTCTGAGACACCTTTGGGTAGTGAAGGGCGGGGTATAAATCCAATCTCGTCTTTTCTTCTTCTTCTTCTTTATTTATATTCACTTTTAGAATAGTCACTTTAAGATCTGCAAATATACATACCATGTGCATAAGACAAACAAATGGTCACAAAATTGAGGGCAACACAGAAAAGCCTGTAGGGGAACATTTTAAAAGTTTTCCTGGACATTCATTTACAGGAGTCTTGTTTCTGCCTTATTCATATTGGTAACTTTGTACTGAAATTTACCAAATTATGGCATCACAGATGCCTTTGTTTGGTATATGCACGGCTGAAGTCTCGTAGCCAGAATACCAAACAGTTGCTCTGCACTCAATTTCTGAGCAATGTACAGAGTTCAGAGTAGCTAGTTGGGTGAAGAAGTACTTCCTTTTATCCGTTCTAACCCGACCGCTCAGCAATTTCATGGAGTGCCCACGGGTTCTTGTATTGTGAGAAAGGGAGAAAAGTACCTCTTTCTTTACCTGCTCTTTCCCATGCATAATCTTATAAACCTCGATCATGTCACCCCTCAGTCGTCTTTTCTCCAAGCTAAAGAGCCCTAAGCGCTTTAACCTTTCCTCATAGGGAAAGTGTTCCAACCCTTTTATCATTCGAGTTGCCCTTTTCTGCACTTTTTCCAAAGCTATAATATCCTTTTTAAGGTGTGGTGACCAGAACTGCACACAGTATTCCAAATGAGGTCGTACCATTGATTTATATAGGGGCATTATGATATTGGCTGATCTGTTTTCAATATATGGTTGCCATATATCACCCAATTCCAACCCCCACCTTTTCCCCATTGCACCTATTCCAACCCCCACCTTTTCCCCATTGAAACTAGCCAAAAATTTCCACCCATGCATCAAACATAACTACATGATATACAGTAACAAAAAATTATGTTGAAATTATGGCTGAAAACAAAGGGTTGTACTGGCTTTTTGATTTTTGAAAATTACCAGAAAAAACCTAACTGATGCATTTCAGTCAGCAAACTGCTATATCCATTACATATTTTCATGCTTTCTAGGTTGTGGTAGAATCCTATACTGTTGTCACATGGTAAAAAGACCCAAGAAAGCAGCCCCCATGCTGTTCAGATATGACATAAGCATATAGAATCATTAATGGGTTAGGCCACCTCTAACTTTGAGAGTGAACTTTTCATGGGCTTAGTTCAGATCCAAAACCAGGGTTAGCTTATGAAAACAGGATTTGGCTTACAGATGATCACTCAATGGTGGTTTCTTCTTTGCTCTGGCCGGGCATCTCTATATTCAGGAATGAGTAAAAGCGATGCTAAGAAACCAGCCAGGGTTAAGTCAACATGGCTTTATTCACACACTGCACAAAACCATAGTTAAGACTAACTTTGGTTTAGCTATGGTTTAGCTTTGGTTTAACTTCAAACTATGATTTCAGATTCTGGTTTGAGGGTCCCTAATTAATCAGTAGAGTGGCTTGCATGCATTCAGTTAGGCACACTAATCACATTTTAATTAAATCATGGCCTCATGTTACATTTGAACTGAGCCACAGTAATTTTGAAGGACATTGCAAAATACTCCTGAACTCTCCCAATGCCTACCAGAAAACATCTCCTGCATGAGCTCAGTAGGAATGAAGCAGAGAGGTACAGAGGAATATTTGTGTATCTCCGGTTCCTTCTGAAGTGATCTGCTCAGCATAATATCCTAGTGGATTGCACCAAGTTTGTACCACAAATGTACGCTAGCACACTTGGTGACTACAGCTCTGGAATTCACTTCCTCTACAGTATCACCAAGGTTTGAGCCTTAACATTTTTCCAGAAGTGTTTTAAATCCTTGCTTGGGGTGGCTTTTTTTTTTAAGTACCCGAAGGTACACCTTTATTGTTTTCTTATATTCCTAAACACAGACATAGAGACACAGACAACAACAACAAACAACATATAACCAAGAGACTAATTACCATTTTGGCTTTTAATGGCTGACTTCTATACAGGAGCTGCGGTGGCTCAAGTGGTTAAGGTGCTGAACTGCAGGCTGTGGAAGGTCAGTAGTTCAGCAGTTCAAGACCCGGGTGCCACATGACAGAGTGAGCTCCTGTCTCTAGTTCCAGCTCCTGCCAACCTAGCAGTTCGAAAGCAAGAAATTGCAAGTAGATAAATAGGTACCACTTCGGTGGGAAGGTAACAGCGTTCCGTGCGCCTTGGTGTTTAGTCATGCCGGCCACATGACCACGGAAACGTCTTCGGACAGCGCTGGCTCTTCGGCTTTGAAACGGAGATGAGCACCGCAACCCTAGAGTCGGATTTGACTGGCTTTCGAGCAAGGGAACCTTTACCTTTACCTCTATACAGTATTGTAATATTCTAAACACCTATTTTATTTTTTAGATTGATAGAATTATTTTAAACGGGCACAAAGTCCTCTGGAGGGGGTTCATTTAAGACTGAATTTTAAAAGCTTTAATAAAAATGTCAAAATACTACAGAAATAGACTTGTCATCATTTACATAAAGAGTCAAGATTCATCTTGGTGCAGGGCTTGGTGAAAAATATATGTTCTGGGTCAGAAAAAGAAATAGAGATATTATTTATTTATACATATTTTAAAAGGATTTATGTCTTTCAACCTGAAGGATTCTGAATGAGCAATCCTAAACCAGTCTACTCAGAAGGGCCCCATTTTTTTCAATCTCCTAGGAAAGTGTTTAGGATTGCAGCCTGAGATGGTTAGTATTGTTGCCTTTGTTGCTAATGGGAAAATGCAGCACCAACATAGCATAATGGAGGAATCAGTAACTAGCCCAAAGTTCAGTTGTCTGAATTTGACCCAAGGACCTCCCCTTTATTTTGAAGAAAAGTTGCCTTCTCTCACCTGAGCCAAGAAAGAAGCTGCTTTCATTGTTTACATGAGAGGCTTCAATCACCAGTACTTCAGATGTGAGCCACTGACTCACTTCTGCAAATGCAGAGACAGAGGCAAAGGACTCTTTAAGGACTCTAATTCCTGCAGGGTCCAGCTGATTTGGGTGAGACTCTCTCAACTTTTCTTTTCAACCCCTCCCCCCTTCCTCAGGCAGGCTCTTTCTCCTTCACACTCAGACTTACACACAGGCATTTTCTCTCTCTCTTTCACACAGAGACATACATGCAGGCACTCACACACAGGCATACTTTTTCTTTACACACACCCCCACACTGTTTCTCCTTCACACTGAGACATACATGCGGGCACTTTCTTACATACACACGTTCTTTTTCTTTCCACCCCTCCCCCCCAGGCAGGCTGTTTCTCTTCACACTCATACACGGAGGCTCTCTCTCTCACACTCACACACACAGGTTCTTTTTCTTTCCAATGGATGGGGCTGGCTGAAGGAGGCCCCTCGGCAGGTGCCTTTTACTAAACAGCAGAAGAACCCAGGCAGGCTTCCTGCTGCCTAGTTTCCCAATGGCTGCTGCAGGGCCAAGGGCCGCCGGGATGATGGGTAGGACTCAGGAGCCCGGGCCAGGCCAGCTAGCCCACTGCCCCCCCCCCCAGCCCAACCCTTACCTGCCTAGACTGGGGCTCCCTGGGCAGTGCAGCCTGACTCAACTCGTGAGGCTTGGTGGTGATGGCAAGAGCAAGGCTGAAGATGCCAGCACCACCACGTGTCGCCACGCCAGTGAGACCTGCTGGGAGTGGGAGGGGTGCTGGCTGCTGCTGCTAACAAGGGGGTGGTGTTGCTGCCTGAGCCCAGGGCCCCCCACTCCTTGTCGGGCTGCCTCAGACTGATGACAAACCTGGAACCAGACCACAGGACCTGTGTGCGCTAGAGCAGCACTTGCTTGGACTGGTTGCCCCAGCGGGGAGGTCAGTCCCCCCTGGAAAATTTTGGGGGGCTGTGCCCCCTATGCCCCCATACTCTATGCCTATGCAGAGTACTGGAGACTCTAGTCTGTTAGAGACATGTGCAAAGTCATTCTAGAGAAATTGGAACCGCTTTCCATTGTCCAATGCTGGTAGAAAAGGTCTCTGGCATTATGCAGTGAACCCAAGCAACCCTGACCAAAAGTAGTCACCAGGCTTACACAGAAGAATAATTACTTGTTGGGGAACTGTCAGCATCATTCAGAGATTGTTTCTTTAGAGATAAATGAGGACTCTGGCTCTTACATACAGCAAATGCTTGTCGTAATATATACTGTCACTGTCCTGAAACACTGAGATGTTGTGCTTGCTCTGTTTGTCAAGTTTACAGAAGAGTATTACTAACACAGCTCTCTTCTTTCTCCTCACAATCCATTCCTCTTTTGCCCACATCCTTCCATTTCTTCCTTCTTTTCTCATATGCTGTGTGTTTTATTATGGCGTCCTTCAATTCTTCAGTGTGATCAAGATCAGTGCATTCAGAGCACTAAATTCGTTTTGCAGGCTGCTGCCACACCACTACTCCAGAGTGAGCCCAGCATTACTAGTGAAGAGCTGCCTTTGCCGGGAAAGACCACTATCAGTGCTCCCTGTGCCACGTTAACACTAGGGCAGCCGACTCCACCCTCCTCCATGCCAAATCTCACATCAGAAACAGGTTTGTCAGACATGATACCATTGAAGGAGGATCCTGAAAGTCATCAGTTCCTTACTCCTGAAGAAGCTCCATCACCGCCTGGAATGTTGCCATTGGGGAGTCCTGTGACACATAGCCATACCATGCATGTCCTCAGCCTAGCCAGCCAAGACTCATTGCATGAAGACTCAGTGCGTGGCCTTGTGAAACTCAGCTCAGTCTGAACAATTTTAAATATGACTCTCATTATACAGACCTTATTTACCAACAATAACAAATTTGGAACACTTCCAGACTCTGTGGCATACACACGTAACTGCTACGCAATGGATTCTACTAAAAGGACAAATTATTTTTGTGCAATGAAATTATGACATTCTTTAATAGTATTGGTGGCTTGGATATGACAGCAATGTTGATGTCTCACTGAAAACCAAAATGTACATTAATTCTGAGTGGTAACAAATGCAATCCAGCAATCTGGAATCCTTGTGCTACAAAGGTGATTATTATAGTACTTTTAAAAATTACTGGATATAAGCATCATGCTCCATGTTTATGAAACTACTGTGTAGCCAGTGGGGGGCACTCTTTTCTTGTTACTGTGCTACTAATATTTGAAATAGAAACTTACCATTCCGTTAATACAAAAACAGTAAGGACTGCCATTGTGGATTTGCACGCCACACTACATTGTATGTTACAGTAGTGCTGGTATTGAAAGAAAGTGCTGCTTTATTTTTTGTGAGTTCCAAAGTACTGTTTTATGTAAAAGACAGTGCAACAAATATAATGGACAAGTATGGTGTGTGTTTTCCAACTTAGTCAAGTTTATTATAAATAAATGAGTTGATGGTATTTCAGATGTGGGGGATTTTGCATATCATTTTAGTGTTGAGTATCTAAAATAAGGTATTGTGTTGTGCCATATCATGGATTTTTCTCTGCCACCTGCTATTCCTCACCTCATCCTACATGACCACATTACATGTGGACATCTAATAAAATTGCATTCTGTATGTCTCTGGATATGTTTCTGGAGCCACATGGATTTCAATTTCTCACAAGCAGATGTAATTGAGCACAAAGCTATAGCGATAAACCAATTATGAACTCTTTTGTTTCCATATTGTGTGTGGTTTTATAAATCGGCTGTTTAATTTCAGGGCACAGTGTGTCTTCAGCTAAGCTGAATGCTGGAATAACTTGAAAGTAATATGTTCTTTGGGACCTCTCCCAGTGGTATCCAGGGGATTCTCTCAAGTATAAGGTTTGCAAAGTAAGGATGTCAAGGCTTTCGCAAAGGAATAGATAAGATGCTGGGATATATTTGATTACTGACTGACATCAAGTCATGGTTATTCTCAGCGATATATTTCTTCTGCTGTTTAAGATTTACATATTTATGGTACAGAATGCTCGATGCTTTAATTTGGGGGTTTAGAAGAATTAGTCATAACTTTAAAACAATCCCCTCAGGGATAGCTCAAGAGAGCAGGCAACAAGAATGGTGTGTATCATGGCATCTCGCCTTGCTTTTAAGATGCTAGGACCTGCAATAATCTTTTCTCAGGACAAAAGTTAATGCAGAGCATTTTCAGAATTCTAAACCATCACTCCAGGGAACTTTTTAAAAAAAACTTGGATCATGAAGGTAGGAGTTTCTTGCATTTCTGATACATGGAAAAACAGATTTAAAAAGAAACTAAAAGCACAATGTTTAAATTGGAATGACGCCATCGCCATTACAGAAACGCTAGCGAGAGCCCTCTCACTGTGTACAATTTTGTAAAAGGTATTTTTTTCCGAACAGCGATAAGACTTTCACCTTGTTGCATGTATAGAAAATTAGAAACAATATTTGATATCCACAGGTTCCTTGTTGTTTTCTTTTTTGCAGAAAGCTATGCATGACCTGCAGTGATCGGGTTGCAGACCATTAAAGTGTAATGGTTGTGAGCCATTAAAATGTTTACAAGTTTTCATATGAAGGGATATTGCCTCTTTTGCTGACTGACCTCATAGGATTTCTTTAACATCCTGCATATATTTTTTCCTTTAACATATGAATATTCCAAAAGAAAAAAAAACCCACAACATTGAGATGTCTACTCTGGGCTCAGTTATTTGATTGCTGTTCTGGCAAGATGTAACAGAAGGATATATACCGCTAGCAGCACCAATACCACAGCAGCAAAGATGGCCGGGGGGACCCCTTCAGTGGAGGAGGGTGGGATTGACCTCCTCCATGTAACAGCAGAACACCTCAGAGGCAACAATCCCAAATCAGGTTGTGAGCTGATAATGTGATGAAATGGCCTGAAATGTGATTAAAATTACACCGTACAGTTCTGGACGGTTGGGGGAGTTTGAGGTCTTGCTACTGTTCCTTTCTTTCACATGTACCCCGATTTTGCTACAGTTTTAATGAGGGGAAGGAAGGCTGTCAAAAGAAAACACAGGGCTTTGTTACTCACTGTGTTAAAATAGGGTGTCGCTAAGCATTTTCTGGCAGTAGAAGTAGTAGTTATGTCAACATAATTGCCTGTGTGGGTAGTACTACTTGTTGGGAATTATTTTTTTTAAAAAAAACAGTATTTGCTTAGTTCAGTGAATCTGTTTAACAAAACTGGTCTGAACATAATTCTGCAGAAGCCGGAACATGGCGCTTGCATTCCCCACAGTGCAGATAACTAATGGCAATAAATATTTTACTCTGCCGTTATGACCTCACAGCTGTGGAGCTTACACAGAAGAGGAAGACTATTTAAAATGCATCTGCTTGCATTTTCACAGAAATCCTTCATTTTGTTTTTTAATAGCAGCGGGGGTTTTTTGAACATCCTTGCCATTAGGAAATAGTCAACAGCACTGTGCATGACGTCAGTCCACGAGATGATACTGGTAATGGTTTGACTCGGGGAGAGGAATAAGAATATGTAATTGATTTTAAGCATCTCTCTCTTTTACGTAAAACTTTAAAATGCAGCACCTTGCTTGTTGGGTTTGGGGTTTTTTTAATGCTTATGGGAACAAAAACGCTTGATGACAGAGATAAAGTATTGTGAATACCTATTTTAGAACAAAATTTTTCCATTTGCATTGATGTACAGTAATTTTTGGCTGTTGGTTTATAATCTTTTTTGACTTTGTGTTGAAGAATAAAATTACCGCATTTTTAAGCACCCCCTTCTGTTTTAAGGTCCTTCCTTTGATTTAAAGCTCTCCTCTTTGTCTTCACCTTCCTTGGTTTATCTGCTTATTTTAGTTGCCATGACACTTTTAGCTCTCTTGTACTGTTGGCTCATGATGACATCTGCTGGGAAACAGTGGAATGGAGCATGTGTTCCTCTGTTTGCACTCCTGTGCAAATGTCATACAATGGTTTCAGAAGGAGAACTGTCCACATTGCCAATGGGTAGATCTATTTTGACTTGCTTTTCTAGTACCTGAAACAGTTCCACATAAACACACTTTACAACTTAGAAGGTCAGCTGATTGCAGTTTTAATGGTGGAATCCTGTGCTCCATTACTGTATTCTACTCCCATTGAAATTAATGGACTTAGACTGCAATAACTCAGCATAGGTTTGTGTTGTAACAGTTCCTGTTACTGACTTCAGTGGACTTAGAAGTGTATAACTCTTATGTTTACACCATAAGACTCTTATGCAAGATACAGGTTTCAGTTTTTGAAATTACCAACAAATTAATCTTATAAATACCTTGAAAGTTCTTCATTGGCAATGGCACCATCTACAAACAATCTGCCTATAGATACATGGTAAAGGTAAAGGTTCCCTTGCTCAAAAGCCAGTTGAATCCGACTCTAGGGTTGCAGTGCTCATCTCCGTTTCAAAGCCGAAGAGCCAGCGCTGTCTGAAGACGTTTCCGAAGCCTTTCAAACACCAAGGCGCACGGAACGCTGTTACCTTCCCACCGAAGCGGTACCTATTTATCTACTTGCAGTTTCTCAAACAGAAGAACACAAATCACAAAACATTTTGAAAAATCCTGTTAATTGTAATGTTGATTCATTTTCAAGGCTTCTGTGCGGTCCCACATGGGACTGCAGTAGGCAGGCCGACCACCGGGAGGAGCTAGCGAGCTTCTTTTTAGAATTTTCAACCCGAGAGGGCTAGGCTCCAACGAGGAGGCGGTTTCCCGCCCAAAACACCACCTGACCTGGGCGGAGCCAGCCCTCTCCCCTCAGTTCTCTTTCTGCCGCCACCGAAAGAGGACGTGTTCTTCGAGCGAGCGAACAACTAAGCTTGAGGGAAGACATTTTCCTCAGAAGAAAAATGGCTTCAAAGAAAGAAGAGAAAAAGGAGAAAGTGGCCCTCTTCAAAAATTGTAAGACTTGTGGGGCTAAGATGTCTAAGTCTGACGAGCACTCAGCCTGTGTGCTGTGTTTGGGAGAGACCCATAATATGGCAGCCTGTAAGGCCTGTAAGGCCCTCACCCCGAGGGCTCGTGAAGGGAGGTCTGCCAAATTGAAAGCGGCGCTGTGGGAGAGGGCCCTGTCCGTATCTACTGCTGGCCAGCAAGAGAAAGTGAAGACCCCTTCGGTGTGCTCAGCCCCGATACGGCCAAAAGCTGCTAAGGCGGTTGCCCAGTCTCGCGCTGGCTCAGTACCGCCGGCCAAAAAGGCCAAAAAGCATAAGAAGACGCAGGAGCGTTCTTCGCCGCCGATGCGCCTCGGTACCGAGGACGTCGGAACCGAGGGATCGACGCCGACTCGGCGCAGACGGTCACCGTCGCCTCGGCGCGGGGATGGTTCGGCGCCACGCTCGACGTCGAGAGGTCGCTCTCCTCGACGCCGAGACATCCGCTCGGCACCGAGCGAACAGGCAGAGCGTGCATCGGTACCGGTGCTCGGTACCGATATGTCTCCAGTGTTGGAACTGCGCCAAGGAGACAGATCGCCTTCACCGGATCTCCTGATGGTCGGGTCCGTCAGTCCGCTTCCGGATGAGGATATACAGATGCCCCCACCGTGGCTTCCTTGCCACTGCACTCAGGAGGCTTCCGCTAGCTTGCAGCACCGATCGATGTCGCCTATGATACTTCAAGGCGAGCCTATTGAGGATCTCTACTACAATCCGGACGCTGGAGGCTTCTCTATGGGGTCGCATTCGGATGCTG
>NW_015176497.1:24580-30553 GCF_001447785.1 Gekko japonicus | reverse complement strand
CAGCATCCGAATGCGACCCCATAGAGAAGCCTCCAGCGTCCGGATTGTAGTAGAGATCCTCAATAGGCTCGCCTTGAAGTATCATAGGCGACATCGATCGGTGCTGCAAGCTAGCGGAAGCCTCCTGAGTGCAGTGGCAAGGAAGCCACGGTGGGGGCATCTGTATATCCTCATCCGGAAGCGGACTGACGGACCCGACCATCAGGAGATCCGGTGAAGGCGATCTGTCTCCTTGGCGCAGTTCCAACACTGGAGACATATCGGTACCGAGCACCGGTACCGATGCACGCTCTGCCTGTTCGCTCGGTGCCGAGCGGATGTCTCGGCGTCGAGGAGAGCGACCTCTCGACGTCGAGCGTGGCGCCGAACCATCCCCGCGCCGAGGCGACGGTGACCGTCTGCGCCGAGTCGGCGTCGATCCCTCGGTTCCGACGTCCTCGGTACCGAGGCGCATCGGCGGCGAAGAACGCTCCTGCGTCTTCTTATGCTTTTTGGCCTTTTTGGCCGGCGGTACTGAGCCAGCGCGAGACTGGGCAACCGCCTTAGCAGCTTTTGGCCGTATCGGGGCTGAGCACACCGAAGGGGTCTTCACTTTCTCTTGCTGGCCAGCAGTAGATACGGACAGGGCCCTCTCCCACAGCGCCGCTTTCAATTTGGCAGACCTCCCTTCACGAGCCCTCGGGGTGAGGGCCTTACAGGCCTTACAGGCTGCCATATTATGGGTCTCTCCCAAACACAGCACACAGGCTGAGTGCTCGTCAGACTTAGACATCTTAGCCCCACAAGTCTTACAATTTTTGAAGAGGGCCACTTTCTCCTTTTTCTCTTCTTTCTTTGAAGCCATTTTTCTTCTGAGGAAAATGTCTTCCCTCAAGCTTAGTTGTTCGCTCGCTCGAAGAACACGTCCTCTTTCGGTGGCGGCAAGAGGAGAACTGAGGGGAGAGGGCTGGCTCCGCCCAGGTCAGGTGGTGTTTTGGGCGGGAAACCGCCTCCTCGTTGGAGCCTAGCCCTCTCGGGTTGAAAATTCTAAAAAGAAGCTCGCTAGCTCCTCCCGGTGGTCGGCCTGCCTACTGCAGTCCCATGTGTGCCCGCACAGAAGCCACTTTCAATGAACAACGGTTACAGGTAAGCAACCACCGTTAATTTAAGTCTCTTTGATGTTTCCATTTCAGGCACATCAGAATCTCATTTTTGTCTGCCTTTTCTTTAGCAAATTTTGTCACCAATTCCTTCAGGTCAAGCGCTGATGCTTCAGCATGTTCAATTGAAATAGTTGCCAATGGAAGACCCCTTCACTTCCTATGGGAAGCCCTAGTTACTTTGAAAGTTTGTCACCAGCCAGGGGGTACATTATCCTCTTAATGCACATGTAACTGCCATTAACATTGATTGGAATCATATGTACTTGCTGAGATAATATGTATTTTTGTTAAAATGGAAGCACCAGTCCATTGTGACTGGTTTTCTTATGACGTCTGCAATTGTGTCATTGTTATGTATGCAGACTGCCACCAGGGGTCCGTGGCTAAAGCAGGAGCTTGGTCCCCAAGCACAAAGGGGACCTAGGATCCTAGTCCACCTCAAGTCCACCAATAGCACACTTGGTGGGAAATTCAAACCCTCCTATGGAGACAGAAGTGTGCCTAGTAGAGTGTATATAGTTGACCTTGCAGGGCCGTTTTTCCTTGTCTTGTTGTGAAGTACAATAAACGCGTCTGAACGCATGTCATAGCCTGAGTTCTCCATGCGTCGAACCCAGTACTTTTCAGTCATTATTATATTTTTACTCTTAAGCTTCACTGGCTGCTAGTCAATGCTTTCTTTTTAAAAAAAAATTAAACACAGTTTGATATTTAAAACTGCTTTTCTGTGCTGGCTTGAGAAACTTAGTTTTCATAGAATTGTGATTCAAAGGGAAGAAGAGATCAAATTCATAGACTATCATGTTTACCTACCCCCTTCTCCCTTGCAGACACAATCAAATGTGGAGACACTGGTGAAATCACAGATTTACCCATTGTTAGCATTATGTTTTTCAAATAATATTTTTATGTGGTTTCAAGCAAATTTGTTTCAGTGTGGGATTCTAAAACCTGGGGAAATAATATTTCTCTGTCATTTTACATACTATGTGGGGGCACACAGGGGGTAGCTTGCAGCTGGGCAAGAGACGATGAGATGCTGGGGCATCCAGCTGAGAGAGGGCTGTGACGCCAAGGCCAAATGTGGGGTTTGGGAGGGGATGAAGTCCACAGGAGGTTGGATCACCTCCCTGGGCCTGGGGGGGTGGCTCGAATCCCCCAAGGAGAAGGCCGAGGTCAGGAGCAAGCCTCAAGGTTCGCCCCCTCCCTCCCGCCGAAGCATGCTCGCTCTCTATTCTTTACAAAAAGAAAAAAATAATAAGGTTTGGCAGAGAGCCTTCCACCTGTTTCAACGGATCCCAAGCTCTGGAGTGGGTGCAAAAGTTGCCTCCCTATTTGCCCAGCCATGGCGGGTTTTAAAGGGGGCGGCTCCTTCATTAGCGTGCCCAGGAGAGAGGAGTCAAAAGGTGGCCACTGCTTGCAAAGCGCCGCCAGCGCTGGCCTAAAAATGTGAACATCAAGGAGGAGTCCAAGTCTCCTCCTTGCAGGGCCGATCCGGATGTGGGGCTCAGGTCCGTCTCCCCCACAAGGGAGTCACGTCGGTCAGGATGCCTCCCGGGCTGCAATCTGGTTTCCCTCTCATGCTGCAAAGCAGCGTCTCAGAGCAGCAGCTGCAGTTTGCAAGCTTGGGGGAGAGAGAAGGTGACTCACCCACGCCGTGGTTCCCTTTTCAGGCTTGCGAAGAGGCAGTGATAGCAGCTGGCAAGGGAGGTGGGAACAGAGAGTGGGGGTAGCAGGCCAGTGAGGGAGCGAGGCAAGCCAGCACGGGAGGGGCGGCAGGCCAGCGGGGCAGCAGCTGGCAGGCCAGTGAGGGAGGGGTCGGGCAGAGCAACAGGCCAGCGTGGCGCTTCCCTCCAGGGGGCACTCTAGGCAACTGCCTAAGTTGCCTCTATGAACGGTCCAGCCCTGGTTGCATGCCTCAGATAACACAATGTATCTTGACTAGAGGTAAGCACACCACCACGTGACATCACCAGGCTCAGCCACATAACCACCATAAATCACAAGTTTTTTGGATGCAGCGAAGGAGTTTCCTCCACCCCCACAAGGGGTCAGAATATGGACTCTCGGCTCAGAACAGAGAGGGTAAATTCTTCTGCCTCATGGAGAAGGTGATGTGCACTGCAAAACATTGCTTCATGGGCCTCGTGTTGACTTAGCATTTGTAGACCCGTACCTATAAAGCAAAATGCACAGGCAGTATTCAGCCCAGTCATTTAGTGAAGAACAAACCAGCTCCTGCCTTTCGTTATTCTCGCCAATGACAGAAGCAGGCCTGTAGCTACGGTGGGGCTTTTGGGGGCTCTGCCCCTTTCTTAAAGGCACAGCCCCACAAGAATTTCTCCTGTGTATTTGGGGGGGGTGGCAGTTCCTTACCCCTTCTTCCATTCCAAGATGTACTCCCCCCCCCCCGATGGCAGCCCCTCCAGAAGAAAAATTGCCCCACGAGCCACATAATCCTCGCTATGGACCTGGAAAGAAGTCACAGCAATGACTTTCTGAAAAGAAATCAGCTCCTGTTTTGTTTCCTTCCTGAGTATACTAACCCTGTTAGAAAAACGCACCATTTCTGGGCCACCACTACCACCCTTGTTAGCCAGAGCTATGCTTTTGCTCTTAAGAAACCCTGAGCTCAGGGAAAACCATAGTGTTAGCCTGTGCCAACTTATGTGCTCTAACAGCAAAACAACTGCATGCGGAAATACCCGCAATACTCAATGTACAAAAAGAGACTTCAGCAAAGTGAAACACGTATGTAATTAGCAATAAATCTGTACATAAAATCCGTCATAAGAAATATAGAAGTCCACAGAATGCATCAAGTCCAAAGTAGAAATTCAACACTGTTCTACATAGTAGCAACCTTGAGAGGTGCACTTTCAAGCTTAGGAGACCTGGCCCATAAAGAAACTGAACAATACTGTCTTGTAAAGAAATTGGAATGAGACTTTCTGTTGTGGCTCTTTGTTCCTGAGGAAGGACCAGAAGTCTGAAACACTGTAGACAAACCTAGGAAAAGTGTTGAATTTCTACTTTGGACTTTATGCATTCTGTGGACTTCTATATTTCCTATGATGGATTTTATGTACAGATTTATTGCTGATTACATACGTGTTTCACTTTGCTGAAGTCTCTTTTTGTACATTGACTATTGCGGGTATTTCAGCACACAGTTGTTTTGCTGTTACTTGCCAACGTATGTGCTCTGCCTAGATTTTCTGCTTCCTCTTAGACTCTAAGTGGCTTCTGAAATGTGATTTGAAGGGAAAAGATCTTTTTTTAATTATTATTATTAAATTTAAAAGAACAGTTAAAAATAAGAAAGTAGATCCTGATGTTTATGTAGAGCAAACAGGGAGGTGTCAATTTTATGTGCTGCTGATGCTTCTAAGAGGGGCATCCATTTTTCTTGGAGATTGTCAGGAACGGGTTGGTTTTCAGATCGAAGGATACTAGTGGAAACTTTGTCTTGTAAAAAAAAGTCCCACAATTTCAGATACCAATCACTCAGTTGCAGCATCTTCTTAGATTTCCAGTGAAATGCAATAACATTCCTAGCAGCCGCAAGACATAATTCTATTAGCTCTTTCATAAGCCCATTAGGGGCAGGATAACTCCAATGATTCAGGAGGAAAAAGGAGGGTTGCAGTTGGAGGGCGCAACCTGTAATTAAAAATATTTGGGCATTGACTTCTCTCCAGAAGACCTGAACCTTGGGACACTCCCACCAGCAATGAATATAGGTGCCACGGCCCCCACAATTTTTCCAACATCTGTCAGAAATCGCGGGGTTGATGCCATGCAGCTGATGCGGAGTCAAGTACCATCGAAGTAGAAGTTTATAAGTTAGCATTTGAATATTGGTGGAACGAGAACGACAAAGAGGAGAGGACCAAATCGCAGTCCACTGTTCAGAGGTAAGCGCCTGACCAATATCTCTATGTCATTTTGTTTGGTATCCGGCCTGGTTTTCTTTAAGTTGAGAATTTGAAGGGAAAACATCTCATATGCTCTAGTGCCCTGGTGGCAAACCTATGGAATGGGTGCCAGAGGTGGCACTCAGAGCCCTCTCTGTGGGCACGCACACCATCGCCCCAGCTCCCCAGGTGGCCCCCGATTGGGCAGTTTGAATGGAGGGCAGGGGCCACGCAAGGCAGACGTCAAGCCAACAGGGGAAGAGAAACCGGCTGCGCCCCACAACTCCCCTTCTTCTCCAAGGCGGCTGACCGTGACCAGCAGCACCAGCAGCAGCCTGCAGGAGGGAGCACCTGCCCGAGTGTGTGTGCCTCTCTGTGCCCTGAGCCCCGCCTGGCCGGCGCCTCACGTCCTCCAAGCCTGCAAGTGAGTGTCCCTCTCCTCCTCTGTTCCGTCCTCTGCCAACGTCAGTGTCATCATCTTCATCCCTGGGAGGAGGGGAGGGCAGCCCGGACTCTGCCGCCTTCCCGCCACTGCTTCCCTCCCTCCAGCTTGCAGGACTCGAGATCGGGGGCGAGAGCGGCTCCTCAGGGTGGGTGGGTGAAGACACGGGCGTTGTCGTTGTGGGAGTTGCAGGAGGTCTTTGGGCTTGGGGGGGGGCTTGCCATCACCTCCAGTCTGCTGCTTGTTCCTGGCTGCTGGCACAACCAGGTGGGCACCTGTTCTGATTCTTTCTCCTGGCTTTTCTGTTTGCCGGGGGGGGGGTGCCTGGGCGGGCGGGCTGGCTGGTGGTATCCTGCTGGGGGCTGCCGTCTGCCCGTGGCTGGGTATGTACTAAAAGGAGGAACAGGATTGCGCATTAGAAACAATGGGAAACACTTGAAGGCCCATTGGCAATAATGGGAGCCAGGAATGC